>NC_133329.1:41974065-42228641 GCF_042186555.1 Aquarana catesbeiana
AACCCACAATAATGGAATCTATATTTTTAAAAACCTTCAGAGTCACAAAAACCGGAGAGTTCGAGAGAATGTAAAGAAATTTCGGCAAGAAGATCATTTTAAATAAATTTATCCGTCCCAATAGGGTAATCGGTAAATTCTGCCATTTCCGCACCTTCTCCCGAAAATTTTGTATGACCGGCGTCAAGTTTTTCTCCAAGAACGTAGAGATAGGAAGCTGGATCTCGACCCCTAAATACTTAAAAGATGTGGAGAGTGGAATGGGACATTCCCTCGGGATCACCACCCCCTCATCAATAGGGAAAATGGAAGATTTTTTCCAATTAATCCGGAATCCAGAATAATCTCCAAATTCCTGAATCAATCGGAAAGCCTCTAATAACGAGGGCCCTGGATCCTGCAAGTATAACAACATGTCGTCGGCATAAAGCGAAACTCGCTCCTCAAAATTGCCCAGTTTCAGTCCCACCAATTGCGATGTGGTTCTTAGTTTGACCGCTAAAGGCTCAATTGCCAAGGCAAACAGGAGGGGCGAAAGCGGACACCCCTGCCTGGTACCTCTAAAAATAGGGAAGGAATCCGAAACTATACCATTTACCCTTAATCTTACCAGCGGGTCCGTATAGAGTAACCTCACCCAAGCAATAAAACAGGGGCCAAAACCATATGACTCAAGGAGGTGGAACAGATATGTCCACTCTACGGAGTCAAAGGCTTTTTTTGTATCCAAAGAAGCCACTACTCTAGTCCCCAAATTGTCATGGGCTATCTGAAGGTTTATAAATAGTCTCCTAATATTCATCTGTGCACAACGACCTTGTATAAAACCAGTTTGGTCAGCGTCCACTAAATTTAGTATAACAGATTGCAGTCTACTAGCTAATATTTTTGCAAGGATTTTTGTGTCCATATTCATCAGCGAGATTGGACGGTACGAATCACATTCTCGAGGGTCTTTACCTCCCTTAGGTATTAATACAATCAGGGCTTCCCTCATAGAGGGAGGGAGTCTACCATCCGATCTAGCTGTATTAAAAACTTTCAATAGGCGTGGGGCCATACCGTAACGAAAAGTATTGTACCATTCCGAGGGAAGGCCATCCAGTCCAGGTGCCTTCCTGGGCGGAAAGGAGGCAATCGCCTTCTCTACCTCCTCCACCGTAATACCCGCTTCTAGAGCAGTACTGTCTTCTTCTGTCAATCTAGGTAGTTCTACGTCAGCAATGTATTTCCCCAGTTTCTCCAGTTCCAAGGGGGCACAAGAGCTATATAGTTTTTTATAGAAACGAGCGAAAATATCCAGGATAGCGGCCGAGTCACATATTTCAATCCTAGAATCATCATACACCGCCTTAATATATACCGGGATATAGTCAGGTCTCGCTAGGTATGCCAGAAGCCTGCCATTCTTGTCTCCAAATTCGAATATACGTCTGCGTTGTGCCAAATTTAATTTTGTAGTACGATCTGTGAGGATCGTCTTATACTCCCTTGTACTGGTTTGTAAAGTCAGTAGTCTTTCTGTAGTAGGGTCTCTAACATATTCAGCTTCCGCCAGTGTCGCCTCAGTCTCTTTAAATTGTACCTCTGAGGCCAGTTGTTTTTTAAAACTTCGGACCTCCGTCATGAATACCCCTCGCAGCGTGGCCTTAAAAGCCTCCCATTGGAGAAGTGTGGATGCGGAGCCAGTATTTTCTGCCCAAAAATGTTTGATCGCCTCTGTACATTTGATTTTAATATACTCCTCTTGAAGCCAACTCGCCTCCATTCGCCATAGCCTTAAACCCGGCTTTGGTCCTAGGTTAAGTTCCAGTAGCATGGGGGAATGATCTGATATGGCTCTGGGCAAATATGAAACCCCCTGAACCAACTGCATCCCGTCTCCCTCAGTCAGGACGGTGTCTATCCTGGACAGCGTCTTGTGCGTTTCAGAGTAGCAGGAATATTCCCGCACTCCAGGATGATGGAAACGCCAGACATCTCTGAAACCATGTGCAGACAACCATCCCGCTAAAGGAGCCGACGTGCCGGATACCGCCCCAAGTCTCTCCAGAGCAGGGTCTGCCACAGTATTGAAATCTCCTAGTATATATATCCTCCCCTCCGCTACCTCATAAACTATCCGTAGCATATCATCTAAATGTGCTAGCGAGAAAGGAGGAGGTACATATAAATTCACTATCGTTAGAAATTTATTCATCACCTGGATTACTAATACCACAAACCTCCCTTTAATATCAGTCCGAACCGCATGTATGGAAATAGGCATAGCCTTGGTAACCAAAGTGGAAACTCCCCGTGCGTACGAAGAGTAAGTAGCATGATAAGCCCCGGCAATATGTGCTCGTTTTAAGGAGAGAACCCTGGAGCCCTGTAGATGCGTTTCCTGGAATAGAATTATATGGGGCTTGTGTTTCTTAATATAATCAAAGATCAAGGAGCGCTTGAATTTAGAATTGAGGCCTCGTACGTTCCAGGCCAAAATTTTGAGACTAACCGCCATATCTATAATTGTAGTAGTAGGCGGCCCTCCCCAATACACCTGTCGGATCCAGCCATCCCAATGGGCTCCAGGCCTCTCCCAGTATTCGCAGCGGGCGATTCACGCAGAACATTTGAGAGAATTTCCTGTAATAACAGCAAATGTGAACCACCCCCACCAAAGACAGACTTAAACAAACCCAAAAATTACAGTTTCCAACCCTTCCCCTCCCCCCTCCCTGCACCCAGTCCCAACATACCAGGCACTTTTTTCCCATAACCACAATGAATTAGCAGCAGAGATGCAACTCAAAACCAGTCACATAAGGCAAGTTACTTGGAAGTAACAGTACTACTTAGCATTAGAAAACAATAAAAATAATAAGTCAATAAAAACTCTGTTTTCCCTAGAAAAATAGGAAAAAGAACTTTACTCCCAGCAAAAAAAACTGTTCCAGTAAATTGCAGTTTCAAGTTCCATCTGCAGACACTGTATATCTTTTTTTTTTTTTTTTAACATAGGACAGCGGCAATATAAAACAAAAAAAAAAAAAAAAAAAAAAAAAAAAAAAACCAAAAAAATTTTTCTTCTTTTTTTTTCCTCCCTCCCCTCTTTTTTCCTCACCCTCCTTTTTTCTTTTGTATTTGGGCCGCTAGTATCTATAGAGAAGTCCTCCAGAAAAAGAAAAAAAAAAAAAAAAATATTTCCAAACGGGAAAAAGAACTGACCCAGAGACAGACCCAAAGGATCAACTTTCCCCCTCCCCCCCCAAGGATAACCATCAGGAAGAGATTGCATCCACAATACACAGATCTCCTGTTCCAGCAATATTTTCAGCATGAAGAAAAAAATTAATGTTATAGCAAGTAGAAAAAAAAAAAAAAAAAAAGGGGGAAGGGGTCAACTAGTAAGGCAGGGAGAGATATATCACAAGATACAGTCAGATAGGCAGGCAGTATTCTTTCCAATTAGTATTCTCTCACCCAAAAAGACAGTTGCCTCACACATTTTCATCTTCCTTAAGGCGATCTAGGAGAGGCTCTATTTCTCCGATGACCACGAGAGTCTAGCCATTCAGACGCTTCAGTAGGATTTGTGAAAAAAAGCGTTTTTCCATTTTCCACAATGCGCAGCTTAGCAGGATATAGCATGCTGTAGATCAAGTTGAGATCCCTTAATCTTTTCTTTATGGGTTGAAATGAAGCTCTCTGTTTCTGAGTAACGGCAGAGAAATCAGGATATATTGATATGCGATTTCCATCAGAAGTCATCTCAGGGCCCACTCTGGCTCCCCTTAGAATATTCTCCCGGTCCCGGAAGTGAAGCACTTTTGCTATCATAGACCTGGGAGGGGCTCCCTTTGGAGGGGCCCGGCCTGGAACTCGATGGGCCCTTTCAATAGCAAACATCTTTGTAAAGGTGTCAGGCGCCATATTAGCAATCAGCCATTTCTCTAGATATTCCTCTGGGTGCTTTCCCTCCACTCCTTCTGGGAACCCCACCAGCCTTATATTGTTTCTTCGCATACGGTCTTCCATGTCGGCCATCTTTAAAGTATGTTCAGATAGGGTCTTTCTGGTCACCTGTGCTGCAGTATCTAAGGGTCTTATATTATCCTCCAAGGCAGTAACACGGCGGTCTGTAATCTGTGCCTTCTCCCTCAGTTTTTGCATATCATGCTTGATGAATGAGAACTCCACTCTTAGCTCTTCAAAATGATCTAGTAACTTTGCTTGGCCTCCCTGAATGGCCGCCATTATCTGTGACAGGGACGGTTCCTCCTCTCCCACCACCTCCCTGTCAGCTCTCGCCCAGCGATCCTTCAACCTGTCCAGCGATCTTCCCCTGTGTATCACTACCTCTCTTTGGGGCTTAGGACTCACCCTGTCCACTGCTGAAGATGAGGATGCCTGAGGCGGTGTCCCTGTGGATCTCTGCAGCGGCGGCCATTCCTCCTCCTCCTCCTGTGTTCCAGCGCCATTTTGAGAGCCCCAGGCGAATTGTGCCAGCCGCTCACCGGCGGATTTGGGGCACGGAGGGCCGTATTTTACCATCCCTGAGGGTGCCTGATGTATCCCAGCACACATCCCCAGCCGCTGGCCGAAAAAAAAACAAGCGCCGCTGTCCCAGAATTTTATCAGGATAGTTTGTCTGCAGACGGAGCTCCGGTCAGACGCTCCTTACATGCTGCGCGCTAGCTCCGCCCCCCTACTCTTCTCTTTTTGATTGGTATGTCTGTGTCAAATTAATACTTATTACTAAATCCGCTATATTAAAGGAGAAATTCACCTTTTGGGAACGTTTTACATCTTCCACCCGTATTAGAGTGCAACATGCTCCCTGCGTGTTCCCGCGGCGCTCCCTGCGTGTTCCCGCAGCGCTCCCTGCAAAAAAACTGTGAATTTTATTTTTTTTTTTTTTTTTTTTTAAAAAGGTTATCTTCCCCTTTTTTTTTTTTTTAAAGAAAGATGTGGCAGTAAACATCCAGGTAGTTTTATCAGCTTATCTGGCATTATATTCCAGAAGGGGCACTAGTGTTGATGGAGCATTTCCTTTCCTTAACCCTCTAAATTTGAAATTAAAAATAGTAATAGCATTGATAACAATATCTAGTTTTTAGCCAAGATACAGTCAGTATAAAAAAGGAGGCGGGTGGTCCTTTTTCCAACTCAGTGATTCTGTTTGTTGAATTTTATTTTATTTTTTTTGACATGTTTGTCTTCTTTCTTTGACTTGGATGTTATAAGTTGCACTGAGCAATTACAGCTGGATAAAACAAAAGCTGTTTGTCTTCATTTTAGGTTGCAAAGCAACAAAATATGATTATTTTAAAGGGGGGGGGGGTGATTATTTTCTATACCCACTGTAAATACCCAAATCAGTTCTACTATTCCAGAATTCCTGTAATTTCTTAGTCATCAGAGCTCAGACTAGCATAGGGGAGGCTGACAATAAGGGCCATTTAGGCTGCGCTACATTGCACTCTGCTATCCATTCACGCTAGTAGCTGGTTCATCAATATTCATTGTCCAGTCAGCAGGCTGGGGGTTGGGTTCGTAGCTAAAGCAGCCCATAGGTTGTACAATTTTTTTTCTTTGCTTACATCGTTGGTGGAAGGAAAGAAAATATGGTAAGTGCATGAAAAAACTCCTACATCATTGGATTTGATTGACAGCAGCTGGAGCCAATGGCTGACATGCTATCAATCTATCCAGTTGGGACCCAAGACAGCGGCTGAAGATGGTGTGCTCGTCCCCGTCGATGGAAAGACCGGGTTCAGGTATGTAAAAGGGGGGGCCTCTGGGGGACTACTGCATCACAGGAGGTTTTTCACCTTAAACCATGAGGGTTTGCAACCCCTTTTTAAGGTAAAAAAAAAAAAAGAGTGTATAAAACAATTTGAATTTTATTTAGGTGTTTGGAATTCAGCATCAATCTCTTGCTATGACTGTCACGTAAAAAGATATAGTGAGGGTTTTATAATGTTATATGTTTGGGAAAAATCCAATAAAATGGAACTTTCAAGGATGTACGACACTGAGATGAACACACATATATGTGTTTTTACTATTTTCAGTCAATTATTTTTCCCTAAAATAAATTTGTCAGCCCTACATCCTTGAAAACATCATTGAAAGCTTCCCAAACATATACATTTTACAAATCCAGGATGTGGATGTAGTAGCTGACCCTAGAACTGGTAACACCATTTTTTATTCTCTGAGGGTTTTATAATGTTTTTATTAATTTTTGTAATATTTTTAATTTAAATTTTTTTTGTAGCTTTGGCTTTGGCCTGCCGACCTCTCGGGCGTACGCCGAGTACCTGGGGGGTTCCCTCTGCATCCAGTCTCTTCAAGGCATTGGAACCGATGTGTACCTACGCATCAAACACATTGACGGAAGGGAGGAGAGCTTCCGCATCTAAGGAGAGGACAGCCCGGAGTCCCTACAAATTCTGAGCAGACGATTGGCTGCATTGGCCTGTATTCCCCAACGCCAACACCACCACCATTACCACCATTCCACTGGCTCGTGGGATTGTTTCCTTCTACACCTCGGTCTGCTTGTCTTCAACAAGAGCCAATGTGGACCCCGATTCTTTGTTTTCAGGAGCCAACTGGGATCCTGAATTTGCCTTTTTATAGGAGCCAATGTGGACCCCAGTTTTTTTTTTTTTTGGTCCTCAGGAGCCAATGTGGACCCCGATGCTTTGCTCTCCAAACTTTATTTTTTATAAGCTGAGACCTAATTTCAGGGTGAGCTCTTCTATTCCAAATAAAACCTCCCCTACAAAGAAGAGGCCTGGTTTTGTATGCAGTAACTTGCCGTCCCTTGGGATTCCAATGAATGAGATTAAAGATGGATTATTGAGATTGTACCGATATGAGATCTGTGGTCTGTTTGTGGATCGTTCAGTGCCAGTATTCAACACATAAGCCGATTACCAGTATTTAGAATTTCTTAACCAAAAATTACGTTCCTGTTTTGGGATTTGGCTGTTTTTTCTGGTTATTTTTTTTTTGTTTTCTTTGGAGGATTCCAACAATACTTGGGAGGCCCAATCCTTCATCCATGCACGTTGATGTTCTCAAAAAGATCAAGGATGATTCCACTCTCCCGACTTCCTTTTTTATTTTAGTGGAAGTGAACTATTCCTCTGAATTCCCAGAGGTGTCCGGAGAGAAGTACACGCACACAGTCGTTGATCAACTTATAGCACTTAAGGCTTCCGGGCCTCCAGGATTTCTGGCCTTTCTTTAGAGACAGTCTTGGCTAGACGTACTGAGATGCCGTGGACTCCATGATTTTGGTTGGGCACAGAATGGAGTCGCTGTGCTCAGCTGGAGGTGTAAGGACTTATTTCATGATAAAAGTCTATTTTATTAGTTTCGTGATGGAAATTGTAAGCAGACCTTTGTGATCGCCCCCCCCCCTCTCCTTCCATGTTCTTCATATTCAGCAGGTCCTCTTTGTGTACTTTTCAGCCTTATGTGCCACCACAACGTGTCTGAGCTGTAACGTTATAGAAGAGCTTGTGTTCCACATATCACAGCGTGAGGTTTCATACTTGTGCAATATTCTGGTGCTTGTTCATCTGACACCAAATGTTATCTGCTGGGCACCTCAGGACTACGGCCACCTACCCCGAGGGAGTCCAGCTACTGTCCGTGTACCATTATTATCCTTGGCAGTAAATTGATGGAGACTCCCATGACTCTGACTTGGAGGGATTCATTCTGTTAACACACAAAAGGCGAAGTCGTTCTTTGAAGACGCTCTGATGGGGATTGTGAAGTGGGGTGACCTGCAGTCACTACCCTGCTTGCCTTCTAACACCAGAATGTGGGGGTCCCTGGGGAGGGGTTCACCTGTAAGGTGGAAAGGGAATGGGCCATGTTCTGGTTTCTGTTCCTCTGAGTCATGTAGCTACTTTCCTCAATGTTGCCATTGAAAGGGGAGGAGACTCCTTCTGTCATCCTCATGGGAGTTTCATTTTGTGATGTGATCTACCCTATAAAATTTGTGGACCTTTTTTCTTGTTGTTCTTCCACCTCACTATGACACCTCACTATGACAATCAAGACATGTTTATCACAAGGCTTCATTCGCTTTAATTAAATGGTTCTGTGTAGATTTGTTGTCCTCATGTGACATTTATACAGATGCCCTCCATCGTGTGTTCACTTCTTCTGCATCAGTTACTTATTTAAGAAGCTCCAAGAGCAAGAGAAAATTCTGTAGAGTAAAGTTGTATCTGGTCCAGATTCTTTCAGTTCATAACTGTTCCTGTTAAAAACCTGGTTAAACTGCCACCCCCAGTCCACATCTGCCTGTGACTGCTGGTTAAATAGTTTGTTCCCATAGGGGAGATTTACTAAGAGCCCTTTCACACTGAGGCGGTGTGAAAAAATCAATCAATGGGTCGGCACGGCTATACCGCCGGCAAAGCGCCTTAGCAGAGGTGCTTTGCGGTGGTTTTTAACCATTTCTCGGCCGCTAGTGGGGGTAAAAGCACCCCGCTAGCGGCCGCATACCGACGGTAAAGCGCCGCTTACAATAGCGGCGCTTTACTGCCAACGCCCGCCCCAGTGTGAAAGGGCTCTAAAACAGGAGTACACAGAATCTGGTGCAGCTGTGAAATGGTAACCAATCAGCTATCTTCAGCTTCAGTTAAGATTTGACAATAAAACCTAGGAGCTGATTGGTTACTATGCACAGCTGTACCAATTTTAGTAAATCTCACCCTATTCATCCCAGTCTGGCCAGCCACGCTCCGATGAATCAAAAACAATGACGAGCCGGCAACTCGACAGATTCTCCATAGAAAACTTTATTTTAGCATCATAGCAGTAACATCATCCAAAATGCTGACCTGTTTCGGCCTAAGCCTTCATCATAGCTTGCATAGCGTGAAGGCTTAGGCCGAAACGTGTCAGTTTTTGGATGATAATGCTATGATGCTAAAATAAAAACTTTATTTTAGCATCATAGCATTATCATCCAAAAACTGACACGTTTCGGCCTAAGCCTTCACGCTATGTAAACTATGATGAAGGCTTAGGCCGAAACAGGTCAGCATTTTGGATGATGTTACTGCTATGATGCTAAAATAAAGTTTTCTATGGAGAAGCTGTCAAGTTGCCGGCTCGTACTTGTTTTGGATTTACTGTGAATTTAATCTGCCAGAGCACTGACCGCTCTGCACACTCATTTGCAGTATACAGCGGCAGAGCTTGGGTGAGTGTTTTCTAGCCACGCTCTTATAACCTCAGCATTAGGGATTGACCGATTTATCGGTCAGAAAATTACCGATATTATTGTTCAGACCTCCTGTCCCCGCACATCGCTTGCAGCAGTCTCTGCCAATCTCTGTCAGCGGAGCTGCGGGCAGAAGAGAGATGACATCATCTCTCGTGGCCCGCCTCGCATCACCGCTGTTCTGCCCCTACAGCAGGGCCGCAAAGGCTGCTCTTGACAGAGCTGCGGATGAGCAGATAGTTGTGTCATCCCTTGCCCGCATGTGGAAGTTTACCTGCTGGACGCCATTGGGGAGAGGCTGCCATAAGTAGTGACAAGTTGCATACAGGTGACAGTGGCAAGGGACATGCTGCATCTGGTGGCAGGTGACGGTGATGTACAGAATATTGACACCTGCTATTGGCCTGAAAATTGGTAACGGCCCTGAAAAAAAAGGATATTTGTCGACACTTAAGTAATTTGGTAACTGGTCGCAGGCCACAATAAAATGAAATTGTTAAGAATTTGCTTTTCTTTTATTTATATATAGTATAATGAACTTGTTCCTCCTGCGGCCACTGAAGGCTGGTAGGAGGGCGAGGAGGAGAATCGGTATCACCTAAGACAGGAGCCAGTACTACAGAATAAGCATAGACTTTTATGCGCCTCCTGCTGCTTGATGCATTTTACCCATAGAGGGTTCCATCATTGTAGGTATGCAACATTTAAAGCAAATTATTTTTTGTGACTCAGTTGCAAAGTCGTGTACATGGGGATCCTGCTGGTAAGAGCACTTCCTGTTTCAGGCTGACAACACTAAGCCCCTGCCCTGCAATTAGCCTCATTTTTCCTGATATTCCTTGTGCTAACGGGTTTCAGCCATAGACGGCTTCATCATTGCAGGTTTTGCATTAAAGCAAATTATTATTTTTTGTGAATCTGTTGCCAATTTTTTTTTTACCTGGAGATCTTCCAGTAAGAACACTTCTTATTGCAGGCTGACCACGCTAAGCCGGTGCTGTACATTTAGCAGCAACGTTGTCAGCCTGCCATGCAAGCTCCTTTAAAGGGTAAGTTAACCATTACAGAAAAATCTGTAAGGTGAACTTACACAGGTTAAAATAATTTGCATCAGATTCACAAAAATTTGATGCAAAGGGTAACGCCAGTTTTGTGGGGGAAAAAAATACCAAATAAAGCAAAAAATAATATAGCTTATACAATTGGGACACATGTCCTATTGTAATTGAATGTTTAAAAAGGAAAGGTCATATTTAATAGCTGCAGCTCTGTAATTTTCAGAAAATATAATGCAATATGACACCCTGGAGGTGTTTCTGTACACAGTGTGTACAGAACCCCCATTCCAGAAACATTTCCTGCTTGTGTGATTTGCTTACCAATTTTCCCAGAAGTCTGCACTAAGATACAAGTCAGATTTTTGGAATCCCCTGCAACAAAAATGTTATTTTTGGTGAGATTTTCAATAGGAAATCACGGCTGAAGGGAGGCAGACCCGGCCACTTTCCTCATTAGAGGCCTGCAGGTGCAGCAGCTGGTTGATAATTATTAAACCACTCCCATTAGACTCACTCGGCACAGAGGAACAAACAGAGATTTCTTCAGAATAACAAAAGGTAGGGGGGGGGGGGGGATGCTGTTGTTTTTTTTAGTTTTTTTTTAGTTTTTTTTTTTCCCTTTCTTCTCAACAAGAGTTACTTTTTAGTGTTGCAAGCCTGTAATGATGGCGCCCTCTATGGCTGAAACCCATCAGCACGAGGAATATCTAGGCAGACCTGTCCTAATTGAAAAGCAGTGGCGGGGCTAAGTGTTGTCGGCCTTAAACGGGAAGTGCTCTTTCATGGCAGGATCTTCAAATAAAAAAATTTGCAACTGAGTCACAAAAAATGATTTGCTTAAGAAAAGGGAATGGAGTGAGACCTGGTGCCAGACATAATATAGTGATTCCGCGCTACAGCAATACAATGCAAAAAAAAAATCAATAAATAAAATAAACACTGTATAAATAATGTTCGATTGGAATATTAAAGTGCAAAAGTGATTAGTCCATACGTTGGTAAATTAATCTTGGGGCATAAGATTCAATATGATGATCTCTTAATTACACATTCTTTCAATGAAGGTCCAAAAAATGAATAATGCAAGAATGCGTTTGAATAAATTGCACAGCAGGCTGGGAAGAGGTTTATAATCCCATAAATGAGCTCACAGAACCCTCACCTTCATATCTTGATATGTCAGCATAAGGTAATCAACAGGGATCTATTCCGTTATTCAAACTTCAACCACCAGGGGGTCCTCTGTTTCATCAAATGTAACAGCATAAACCATAAACAGAAATCAACTCCGCTGTTTTAACACCAACCACCAGGGGGTCTTGCATTCCACTAAGTGTATACCCTGAATGGGTGCTCCACATCCACGTCCTCCTGTAGTCTCGTACCCACAGCCGGGGGGGGGAGAGAAATTGGTAAGGATGGGGGGGAGATAAAGCTCCAATGGTGTAGTAGGTTAGCAATAAATAATTTTTATTTTTGAAGGTAAAGCTGGACTCTTACATTAAAAGTTTAAAAAACTGGCATAAACAGCTAATATGGCGGCTGGACGCCGTTCTCGCAACACTTCCGGTATACTTCAACCTCCGGCCAATCCCTACGCATTACGTCATCACGTGACTTCATCAGGTCCTTCTGTTTATGGTTTATGCTGTTACTTCAAGATATTAAGGTTTTACATTTGATGAAACAGAGGACCCCCTGGTGGTTGAAGTTTGAATAACGGAATAGATCCCTGTTGATTACCTTATGCTGACATATGAAGATATGAAGGTGAGGGTTCTGTGAGCTCATTTATGGGATTATAAACCTCTTCCCAGCCTGCTGTGCAATTTATTCAAACGTATTCTTGCATTATTCATTTTCTGGACCTTCATTGAAAGAATGTGTAATTAAGAGATCATCATATTGAATCTTATGCCCCAAGATTAATTTACCAACGTATGGACTAATCACTTTTGCACTTTAATATTCCAATCGAACATTTTTTATACGGTGTTTATTTTATTTATTGATTTTTTTTTTTTTGCATTGTATTGCTGTAGCGCAGAATTACTATATTATTGTATATTATTTAGGAGTGGACTGTGAACACTTTAGGATTCTGCTGCAGACCGTTTTCTTCATTTTATTTGATTGCACTTTATTGCACGGTGTGCACTTTGCTTATGTAATTGTTCATCCATCAACCTTTTATGTATTCATTTTTATAGCTTTATAAGAGAATACTCTGAACACATCTAGGTAGCGCGAAGGCTTTCTATACCGGCACCTGGTCCCAGACATACTGATCAATATTGGTTGCAGCTGTCCAGGGCTAACTTGCACCTTTTTCCAGATATGACTAAAGTAGAAAGTGTTGCTCTCATAGCTGAGACAGGAAGATGGTGAGAAGCTACACTGGTGCATTTGAATTCTGATTGGCCGGAGTGGTATGATGCTGCATAGCGTCCTGCATTCTCGGCCATGGTGACATTCAATGAAGGAATGTTAGTGGGACTGGAGATCAGAGATAAACTAGGGAGGAGATCCTTTCTTATTAAGTAGGTCGTAGATGAGAATGATTCACACGCGGTGAATGTTTAACGCCATTCTACTAGAATAAATACATTTTGTCTCGTGCTGCCTGACTCGCCCCCTCCCCCACAATGTGCCGGTTAATGTGTGATGAGGAGAGCCGACAGAAGACTTGCAATAAATATCGGAGGGTTGGATCAGGCCAGAAGATTTGTGTATGAGAATGAAGCATTTACCTGCTCACAGATGCTACTGGGGGAGGGGGGACATCCTGCCCTGGGGGGGGTTTACTGGAGGAGGGAGACAACATCCTGCACTGTCGGGGGGTACTGGGGGGGGTATCCTGGACTGTCGAGGGGTACTGGGGGAGGGGACATCCTGCACTGTTGGTGGGGGGAGGGGGGACATCCTGCCCTGGGGGGGAGGGGGTTTACTGGAGGAGGGAGATGACCTCCTGCACTGACGGGGGGTACTGAGGGAGGAGGGGACATCCTGCACTGTTGGGGGGTACTGAGGGAGGAGGGGACATCCTGCACTGTTGGGGGGTACTGAGGGAGGAGGGGACATCCTGCACTGTTGGGGGGTACTGAGGAAGGAGGGGACATGTTGCACTGTTGGGGGGTACTGAGGGAGGAGGGGACATGCTGCACTGTTGGGGGGTACTGAGGGAGGAGGGGACATGTTGCACTGTTGGGGGGTACTGGGGGAGGGAGGGGACATCCTGCCCTGGGGGGGGGGGGGGGGGGTTTACTGGAGGAGGGAGACAACATCCTGCACTTTCGGGGGGTACTGGGGGGGATATCCTGGACTGTCGAGGGGTACTGGGGGAGGGGGTTTACTGGAGGAGGGAGATGACCTCCTGCACTGACGGGGGTACTGAGGGAGGAGGGGATATCCTGCACTGTTGGGGGGTACTGAGGGAGGAGGGGACATCCTGCACTGTTGGGGGGTACAGAGGGAGGAGGGGACATGCTGCACTGTTGGGGAGTACTGAGGGAGGAGGGGACATGCTGCACTGTTGGGGAGTACTGAGGGAGGAGGGGACATGCTGCACTGTTGGGGGGTACTGAGGGAGGAGGGGACATGCTGCACTGTTGGGGGGTACTGGGGGAGGGAGGGGACATCCTGCCCTGGGGGGGTTTACTGGAGGAGGGAGACAACATCCTGCACTGTTGGGGGGTACTGGGGGGGATATCCTGGACTGTCGAGGTGTACTGGGGGAGGGGACATCCTGCACTGTTGGTGGGGGGTGGGGGGACATCCTGCCCTGGGGGGGAGGGGGTTTACTGGAGGAGGGAGATGACCTCCTGCACTGACGGGGGGTACTGAGGGAGGAGAGGACATCCTGCACTGTTGGGGGGGTACTGAGGGAGGAGGGGACATCCTGCACTGTTGGGGGGTACTGAGGGAGGAGGGGACATGCTGCACTATTGGGGGGTACTGGGGGAGGGAGGGGACATCCTGCACTGTCGGGTACTGGGGGAGGGGACATCCTGCACTGTCGGGTACTGGAGGAGGGGACATCCTGCACTGTTGGGGGGTACTGAGGGAGGAGGGGACATCCTGCACTGAAGATAATTTCAAAAGGAGATCAGCAGTAAAGCAGACCCTAGATCATGCAGTTTTCTTTTCTTTCAACATGGGTGGAAGGGAAGAAAATTGCTTGGTTTTTCTCCAGCAACCGTCAGTGTGGACGGGGGGGGGGAACCCCGCCCAGAGTGCTATTGCGTTCTGCTGGCCAGGAGCCTTCCCTGTTTGCAGAACACAATGATCACTGCTGCTGATGGCAGTGAGTGCATGGAAGAAAAAAAAAATATCTGACAGGCTCGTTGTACTGAAGTTGACCGATGGATCAACTTTAGTACAACCAGCCTGCTCATAAATGAATCAGATATCGGCTTGGGCCTGCTGAACCGGCCAAGATTTGATCCATCGATGACCGGCTTAAAGTGGTTGTAACTCCTTAAAGCGAAGGTCCGCCGGAAAAAAAAAATATTAAAATACTGCAGCTGCTGACTTTTAATATATGGACACTTACCTGTCCAGGGAGCCCGCGATGTCGGCAGCTGAAGCCAATCTGTCCATCAGCTCTCGGCTGCTGCCGCCGCCATCCTCGGTAAGGGAATCAACAAGTGAAGCCGTGCGGCTTCACTTCCTGGTTCCCTACTGCGCATGCGTGAGTCGCGCTGCACGTCCTTTCTGGTCCCTGCTGTCTTCTGTCTCCCAGAAGACAGCGGGGGAGGACAGAGTAGGCGCCAGAAATGGCGTAGGTCACCGCGAACGCCGCGGTGCTCTATATCAGGAAGTGGGAGCAAATACCTGTATTAGACCGGTATCTGCTCCCTCCTCCCCCCTGAAAGGTGCCAAATGTGACACCGGAGGGGGAGGGAGGACTCCAAAAAGTGGAAGTTCCATTTTTGGGTGGAACTCCACTTTGAGGTTTTTCACCTTAATGCATTCTATGCATTAAGGTGAAAAACCTTCTGTGCTGTAGCTTCCCCTTCCCTCCCTTTTCTTACCTGAGCCCGATCCAGTGATATGCACTGCAGTGGCTCCAGTCGCTCTTCTCATTGGACAGATTGATAGCAGCAGGAGCCATTGGCTCCCGCTGGTGTGATTCAAAAGCTGTGATCGGGAGCAGGGGGGTGGGGCCAAGTTCCGCTGTCTTTGTCAATAGACCTCAGGAGTGAGCCCCCCGCATGAGTGCCCCCAGGGAAAGCGGCTTTTCCCTGGGGGCACCCGATGAAGAGGGGCTAGGAGTGCCAGTGGGGGACCCCGGAAGAAGAGGATTGGGGCTGCTCTGTGCAAAACCATTACACAGAGCAGGTACGTATAGGCATTAAGAAAAAAAAAAATCGAACGTTGACAACCACTTTAAGGGCTCATTCACCCTGGGTACATTGATCAACACAAGTGCACAGGGAAAACGATTGGTCTGTATCCAGTTCACATCATACGTGTGCGGTGCATACAAATTCTGCATTAATCCACAGTGCATACATTTCCTAAGAAGCGTGTCTTTTTTTTTTTTTGTATTTTTAAAGTTAAACTTGTTGAAGCAGCACATCGGATTGCCGCTATCCGACAGCTGAAGTTTTGAGCAAATCCCAACATGTGCTTTAATAGTCAAGCTTGGGCCCCAAGAGCGTGTGTAAATCCAGGGTTCCTGTATACCGCAGTAATGTGGCAGTAACACGTTTCTTCTCCTAATTAATTTTATTGGATTTGGTCTCTGTGTACTGCTAGATGGGCATGGACAGAAAGGAGAGGTAAGACTGCTACCCCCCCACCCATGCACACATCAGATATTCCCACATCATATGAGATGTCCTTGACTTTCAGTGGGAATATCTGAATGATGGGTGCAGCTCCAGGCATCATTCAGATATCCTCTTTCTCAGCTGGCGATTCTGTGCACTGTAACAGCAATCCTAGCGGCAGTTCGGCTGCTGGATACAGGCGACGTGAGGGGACACCCCCCCCCCTCCCCATCGCCCTCTGGTGCTTCTCCGGGCTCTCCCATGCCATCGGGGAGAAAGAATCGTCCGCCGCCGGATGATGATCATAGAGATTTCCGGTGACCAGATGGACACCAGTCATCTTTATGATGGGCGGGGGGCCCGTGCGCGACGTTATGACGTCACGTCCGGGCCGCGCTTGTAAACAAAGCCGTGATCGCAGCTGGAAAGCATGGGATCGTGAATTTTTTTTTTTCTTTTGATCTCATGCTTTCCAGCCTGGAGGAGAGATGTGGGGTCTTATTGACCCCGCGTCTCTCCATAAAGAGGACCTGTCACACACCATTCCTATTATAAGGGATATTTACATTCCTTGTAAAAGAATAAAAGTGATCAAAAAAAAAAAATTAAAAGAGAAAGTGTAAAAATAAAGTAATATAAAAAAGCGCACAGAAGCGAATGCACAGGTAAGTCCCGCCCACATATGTAAACGCCATTCAAACCACACGTGAGGTATGGAGCGATAGTGAGGTATTAGAGCGAGAGAAATAATTCTAACACTAGACCTCCTCTGTAACACTAAACTGGTAATCTGTAAATAAAAATATCTCTTATGGAGATTTTTAAGTACCGAAGTTTGGCGCCATTCCATGAGTATGCGCAATTTTAAAAAACGTGACATGTTGGGTATCTATTTACTCTACGTAACTTCATTTTTCGCATTATACTAAAAAAATTGGGCTAACTTTTAATGTTTTGTTATTTTTTAATTCATGAAACTGTTTTTTTTTTTCCAAAAAAAAACACGTTTGAAAAATTGTTGCGCAAATACCGTGCGACATAAAAAGTTGCAATGACCGCCATTTTATTCACTAGGGTGTCTGCTAAAAAAAAATATATGTACTGTTTGGGGTATCTGAGTAATTTTCCAGCAAAATAATTATGATTTTTACATGTAGGAGAGGAGTGCCAGAATAGGCCCCATGTGGAAGTGATTCTGCCTGGCAACAGTGTTTTGGCAGAAAAACGCTTGATGCTTTTCGGTACAGTGCCTTGAAAAAGTATTCATACCCCTTGAAATTTTCCACATTTTATCATGTTACAACCAAAAACGTAAATGGATTTTATGTGATAGAGTCCAGGGGTAGGCAACCTGAGACCCCACCAGCTGTTGCAGAACTACAAGTCCCATCATGCCTCTGGGAGTAATTGTATCTGCCAGCCTTGCAATGCCTTATGGGAAATGTAGTTCCACAACAGCTGGAGGGCCCCAGGTTGCCTACCCCTGTGATAGACCAACACAAAGTGGCACATAATTGTGAAGTGAAAGGAAAATGATAAATAGTTTTCAACATTTTTTACAAATAAATATGTGAAAAGTTTGGGGGGGGGGCATTTGTATTCAGCCCCCTTTATTCTGATACCCCCTAACTAAAATCTAGTGGAACCAAACGCCTTCAGAAGTCACCTAATTAGTAAATAGAGTCCACCTGTGTGTAATTTAATCTCAGTATAAATACAGCTGTTCTGTGAAGTCCTTAGAGGTTTGTTAGAGAACGTTAGTGAACAAACAGCATCATGAAGGCCAAGGAACACACCAGACAGGTCAGGGATAAAGTTGTGGAGAAGTATAAAGCAGGGTTAGGTTATAAAAAAAAATATCCCAAGCTTTGAACATCTCACGGAGCACTGTTCAATCCATCATCTGAAAGTGGAAAGAGTATGGCACAACTGCAAACCCACCAAGACATGGCCATCCACCTAAACTGACCGTCCGGGCAAGGAGAGCATTCATCAGAGAAGCAGCCAAGAGGCCCATGGGAACTCTGGAGGAGCTGCAGAGATCCACAGCTCAGGTGGGAGAATCTGTCCACAGGACAACTATTAGTCGTGTTCTCCACAAATCTGGCCTTTATGGAAGAGTGACAAGAAGAAAGTCATTGTTGAAAGAAAGTCATAAGAAGTCCTGTTTGCAGTTTGTGAAAAGCCATGTGGGGGACACAGCAAACATGTGGAAGAAGGTGCTCTGGTCAGATGAGACCAAAATATAACTTTTTGGCCTAAAAGTAAAACGCTATGTGTGGCTGAAAACTAACAATGCACATCATCCTGAACACACCATCCACACCGTGAAACATGGTGGTGGCAGCATTATGTGGTGGGGATGCTTTTTTTGAGCAGGGACAGGGAAGCTGGTCAGAGTTGATGGGAAGATGGATGGAGCCAAATACAATCTTATAAGAAAACCTGTTAGAGTCTGCTAAAGACTCGAGACTGGGGCGGAGGTTCACCTTCCAACAGGACGACGACCCTAAACATACAGCCAGAGCTACAATGGAATAGTTTAGATCAAAGCATATTCTTGTGTTAAAATGGCCCAGTCACAGTCCAGACCTAAATCCAATTGAGAATCTGCGACAAGACATGAAAATTGGGCTTGGTGGGGGGGGTGCATGTGACTGGGGGGTATATGTGCCGGAGGGGTGTGCCATGTGACTGGGGTTTACAGTCAGGTCTGCTCAGTCCTCTGCCAGTGTCCCAGTGTGCGCGCCTGTGATTGACAGCCTGGGTCCCCCTGTCCTGACTCCACCCTACCCTCGTCCCCGGCCACCCAGGGCTCCACTGCGGTGGTCGGGAGGTCCTAGCTCAGTCCAGTGCCGATCCTCAGCCATGAGAGACAGAGCACTGAGACCAGCACTGAGGGAGAGAGAGGTTACTGACACCAGCACTGAGATAGATTGCCCCGACCCCATTACTGAGCGCATGCCAGCACTGACACCAGCTTTGAAGTAAAGGACACTGACACCAGTACTCTTAATACATGCAATTCATTATTATTGCTTGAATTATTTTTTCCCTTATGGATGTGAGTGGGCCCTCATGTCTAAGTTATGCCTAAGGCCTCACAAAGCCTAGAGCTGCCTCTGGACTCAGGGGGGCGCCATACGAATGCCCCCCACTCTTTTCACAAATGTATTTGTAAAAAAATGTTGAAAAACCTTTATCATTTTCCTTCCACTTCACAATTATGTGCCACTTTGTGTTGGTCAATCCCAATAAAATACATTTACATTTTTGGTTGTAACATGACAAAATGTGGAAAATTTCAAGGGGTATGAATACTTTTCAAGGCACTGTACATCAAGTGCTTGGGTGTTAAGTCATTGCATTAGCTGGGATATTAACTTCTAATAACTTAAGTTTAAATGAATTAATACTCAATTGCTTGACGTGCCTAGTGTTAATGTGTGTTTACACATACTTGGAGAATAGGTTAGGTCAGTGGTCATCAACCCTGTCCTCAGGGCCCACTAACAGGCCAGGTTTTATGTATTACCTTGGGGAGATGCAGACTAGAATACTGCAATCACTGAGCAGCAGATGATATCACCTGTGATGTGTTTCAGTTATCTTGCAAACCTGGCCTGTTAGTGGGCTCTGAGGACAGGGTTGATGACCACTGGGTTAGGTGACCCTATAACATCCGGCAACTCATCCCTGTTAGATAAATGGTAACAACAGGAGGATGATTGGGATTTGCCAAAAACAAAAAGGGGATACAATGGTATATAAAAATATATAATTTTATAACATAGAACAAATACAGGGTTCAATAAAAACATCTGCAGAGCATAATATATATCATGTTACTGATTATTGGTGTCCGTATATTGGAGGGTGGTCAATAATTCTCCTGAGGAAGCCAATGTTGGCGAAACATGTCGGAAGATGACATCTATTATTGACCACCCTCCCATATATGGACACCAGTAATTAGTAACATGATATATCTTATGCTCTGCAGATGTTTTTATTGAACCCTGGATTTGCAGGGTGCAGTAAAAAAAAAAAAAAACCCTTTGCTGGGGTTTTATTGCTGCATCCCCATCTAGAAAGTATTTCTGTACTTCCTATACAGTAAGAGGTACAGGAAAGCAGAGAAAATGTATTCCAAGTAGCACAGAAAAGTCCTAGTTCACAGAGGTATAAGCATGCACCCGTGTTGTGGGCACTGTATTTACCTGCATGGGATGCATCTAAGTACAGGCAGTCCTATTGAGGTTTGTTGGGATGCAGGGGCTGCACAGACACAGCTGCTGCTGCTCCCAACTTAACATCTGTGCGGGAGCAGGCGTGTGTCCCCGAATGCAGAGATCAGTCATCCAGCATGGATGTGAAATTGGGAGCAGTGACTTTGTCTATGCAGCATCTGCGTCCCAATAGATGACAATGGAACTGCCTGCATGCAGATGTACAAAACACCTGTGCATCCCATGCGCTCAAGAACAGCCCCTTTACACAGGTGAACACTTAGGCTACATGCACACGGATGTTTTAAAAAACGGGCTATAAAGCTAGTACTGACACCAGGAAAAAAGCAGCATTAAAAACGCGATTTTTTCTTTCCGCGTTTTGCATTGAATTCAATGCACGTTAAGCCGCGCTAGCTTTCAGCCGCGTTTCTCTGTCTCTGTTCAAAAATTAATGGTTCCCTATGAGAGCCCATTGATTTGAATAGAAGTCGCACCAGAAGTTGGATCAAGATGATCCGACTTGCGGTGCGACTTGTGTGCTGAAAATCTTGAAGGGGGAACCCCACCAATTTTTTTTTTTTAAATTGCACGAGGTTCCCCCCCAAGACGATACAAGACCCTTCGGTCTGGTATGGATCTTAAGGGCAACCCCCACACCAAAAAAAATGGCGTGGGGGTTCCCCCAAGATCCATACCAGACCCTTATCCGAGCACGGAGCCCAGTAGGTCAGGAAGGGGGGGGGGGTGAACGAGCACCCCCCCCCCTCCTGGACCATACCAAGCCACATGCCCTCAACAAAAGCTAGCGCGGCTTAATGTGCATTGAATTCAATGCAAAACGTGGAAAAAAAATCGCCTTTTTAACACTGCTTTTTTCCTGGTGTCTGTACTAGCTTTATAGCACGTTTTTTAAAATGTCCATGTGCATGTAGCCTAAAGTGCACCTGTGTGACCGAGACCTAGGACAGCAAAAAAAATAAATAAATAATATATATATATATATATATATATATATATATATATATATATATATATATATATATATATATATATATATATATATATATATATATATATATTTCTGCTTTCATTTTTTTGTTTTGTTTTTTGCTTTGTTTTTTTTCTAGTGGGTGCAAGAGGGAGATCCTCTGGGTTAGGCACTGTTGTGATCTCTTTGAGGGTTGTGCACATCTGGAAATACAGCTGGATAAATAACAGAAAAAAAAAAAAAAGTAAGCCATAACTCTCCTGCAGCATCGAATGCTGAAATATTTATTCTGGATCTACTGATCCTGGATCCCAATGTGTAGATCCCCAAAGACTATCATTCTAGGTCAAAAAAGTTGTAATATACAAATCCGCCATAAGGTGTCGCCAGAGTACTATTCAGGTGTAGGGTGCTGCTTTGAAGGCTTGGAGATCAGCATGTTTGCTGTATGGCCAAAATCATCCCAGAGTCTTACAGTATCTCACAAAATCTTTTCATGTGACAACACTGAAGAAATGACACATTGCTACAATGTAAAGTAGTGAGTGTACAGCTTGTATAACAGTGTAAATTTGCTGTCCCCTCAAAATAACTCAACACACAGTCATTAATGTCTAAACTGCTGGCAACAAAAGTGAGTACACCCCTAAGTGAAAATATCCAAATTAGGCCCAAAGTGTCAATATTTTGTGTGGCCACCATTATTTTTCAGCACTGCCTTAACCCTCTTGGGCATGGAGTTCACCAGAGCTTCACAGGTTGCCACTGGACTCCTCTTCCACTCCTCCATGAGGACATCACGGAGTTGGTGGATGTTGGAGACCTTGTGCTCCTCCACCTTCTGTTTGAGTATCATCACAGATGCTCAATAGGGTTTAGGTCTGGAGACATGCTTGACCAGTCCATCACCTTTACCCTCAGATTCTTTAGCAAGGCAGTGGTCGTCTTGGAGGTGTGTTTGGGGTCATTATCATGTTGGAATACTGCCCTGCAGCCCAGTCTACGAAGGGAGGGGATCATGCTCTGCTTCAGTATGTCACAGTACATGTTGGCATTCATGGTTCCTTTAATGAACTGTAGCTCCCCAGTGCCGGAAGCACTCATTCAGCCCCAGACCATGACACCCCCATCACCATGCTTGACTGTAGACAAGACACACTTGTCTTTGTACTCCTCACCTGGTTGCCGCCACACACGCTTGTCACCATCTGAACCAAATAAGTTTATCTTGGCCTCATCAGACCACAGGACATGGTTCCAGTAATCCATGTCCTTAGTCTGCTTGTCTTCAGCAAACTGTTTGCCGGCTTTCTTGTGCATCATCTTTAGAAGAGGCTCCTTCTGGGATGACAGCCATTTGATGCAGTGTGCGGCGTATGGTCTGAGCACTGACAGGCTGACCCCCAACCCCTTCAACCTCTGCAGCAATGCTGGCAGCACTCATACATCTATTTCCCAAAGACAACCTCTGGCTATGATGCTGAGCACGTGCACTCAAATTCTTTGGTGGACCATGGCGAGGCCTGTTCTGAGTGGAACCTGTCCTGTTATACCGCTGTATGGTCTTGGCCACCATGCTGCAGCTCAGTTTCAGGGTTTCGGCAATCTTCTTATAGCCTAGGCCAGCGATGACGAACCTTGGCACCCCAGATGTTTTGGAACTACATTTCCCATGGTGCTCACCTACACTGCAGAGTGCATGAGCATCATGGGAAATGTAGTTCCAAAACATCTGGGGTGCCAAGGTTCACCATCACTGGCCTAGGCCATCTTTATGTAGAGCAACAATTTTTTTTTCAGATCCTCAGAGAGCTCTTTGCCATGAGGTGCCATGTTGAACTTCCAGTGACCAGTATGAGAGAGTGAGAGCGATAACACCAAATTTAACACACCTGCTCCCCATTCACACCTGAGACCTTGTAACACTAACAAGTCACATGACACCGGGAAGGGAAAATGGCTAATTGGGCCCAATTTGGACATTTTCACTTAGGGGTGTACTCACTTTTGTTGCCAGAGGTTTAGACATTAATGGCTGTGTGTTGAGTTATTTTGAGGGGACAGCAAATTTACACTGTTATACAAGCTGTACACTCACTACTTTACATTGTAGCAAAGTGTCATTTCTTCAGTGTTGTCACATGAAAAGATAGAAGAAAATATTTACAAAAATGTGAGGGGTGTACTCACTTTTGTGAGATACTGTAAATTCAGTACATGTGAGTCCGTATAGCTTCATTTTAATGTATTCTTTTACAGGACCAGGATGCTTTTTCTTTTAATTAAATATAATGTCTTGGTCCAAATCATTCATTTATACCAATATGGCTAAATATCCATCCAGAGCCTCTGGTTTCTACTCCAGATCAATGCTAAATATAGGATTAGCTGCTTCTTCTTTTTTTTTTTTTCATCACTTAGCGCAGTATTCTCCAAATGAATCCTAAATATAGAGCTATTTATCTAACTGTCCATCCATAGCCTCTGGTTTATAGACTGGACACATCTTAAATATAGAGCCATTTATCCAATTGTCCAGCCTGAGCCTCTGGTTTATAAATCAGATACAGCGCATCCGGAAAGTATTCACAGCACTTCACTTTTTCCACATTTTGTTAAATTACAGCCTTATTCCGAAATGGATTCAATTAATTATTTTCCTCAAAATCCTACAATACCCCATAACGACAACGTGAAAGAAGTTTGTTTGAAATCTTTGCAAATTTATTAAAAATAAAAAACAAAAAAAATCCCATGTACATAAGTAGTCACAGCCTTTGCTCAATACTTTGGTGAAGCACCTTTGGCACCAATTACAGCCTCAAGTCTTTTTGAGTATGATGCTACAAGCTTGCCACATCTATTTTTGGGCAGTTTCTCTCATTCTTCTTTGCAGGACCTCTCAAGCTCCATCAGGTTGGATGGGGAGTGTTGGTGCACAGCCATTTTCAGATCTCTCCAGAGATGTTCAATCGGGTTCAAGGCTGGGCTCTGACTGGGCCACTCAAGGACATTCCCAGAGTTGTCCCGTAGCCACTCCTTTGTTATCTTGGCTGTGTGCTTAGGGTCGTTGTCCTGTTGGAAGATGAACCTTCAGCCCAGTCTGAGGTCCAGAGCGCTCTGAAGGAGGTTTTCATCAAGAATGTCTCTGTACATTGCTGCATTCATCTTTCCTTCGAACCTGACTAGTCTCTAAGTTCCTGTAGCTGAAAAACATCCCCACAGCATGATGCTGCCACCACCATGCTTCACTGTAGGGATGGCATTGGCCAGGTGATAAGCGGTGCCTGGTTTCCTCCAGACACAACGCTTGCTATTCAGTCCAAAGAGTTAAATCTTTGTTTCACCAGACCAGCGAATTTTGTTTCTCAGAGTTCTTCAGGTGCCTTTTGGCAAACTCCAGGCTGGCTGTCATGTGCCTTTTACTGAGGAGTGGCTTCTGTCTGGCAGCTCTACAATACAGGCCTGATTGGTGGAGTGCTGCAAAGATGGTTGTTCTTCTGGAAGGTTCTCCCCTCTCCACAGAGAAACGCTGGACATCTGTCAGCGTGACCACCGGGTTCTTGGTCACCTCCCTGACTAAATCCCTTCTCCCCGATCACTCAGTTTGGCCAGGTGGCCCGCTCTAGGAAGAGTCCTGGTGGTTCCAAACTTCTCCCATTTATGGATGATGGAGGCCACTGTGCTCATTGGGACCTTCAATGCTGCAGAAATGTTTCTGTACCCTTCCCCAGATCTGTGCCTTCATACAATCCTGTCTTGGAGGTTTACAGGCAATTCCTTGGACTTCGTGGCTTGGTTTGTGCTCTGACATGTTACCTGTGGGACCTTCTATAGACAGGTGTGTGCCTTTCCAAATCATGTCCAATAAACTGAGTTTACCACAGGTGGACTCCAATCAAGTTGAAGAAACATCTCAAGGTTGATCAGTGGAAACAGAATGCATCTGAGCTCAATTCTGAGTGTCCTGGCAAAAGCTGTGAATAATTATGTACATGGGATGTATTTCGTTTTTTATTTTTAATAAATGTGCAAAGATTTCATACAAACCTTATTTCATGTTGTCATCATGGGGTATTGTTTGTAGAGTTTTGAGGAAAATTGTGAATTTAATCCATTTTGAAGAAAAGCTGTAACATAACAAAGTGTGGAAAAAGTGAAGTGCCGTTAATACTTTCCGGATGCATTGTACATCCAAAATATAGAGCCATTTATCCAGCCAGAGCCTCTGGTTTGTGTCCTGTCATACAGTCCATTAGACTATGTGGTAGATGGTAAAGGTGATTGTAGAAGGAGATTGGAACTGGTGAGGAATGGTCAGGTCCGAATGCAAATGTTGCTTCCGTGAGACACGAGGTCACATGACATCTATTGAAATGTATACGGTAGGATGTAGATAAATTCATGGGGGGTCTGCAGCATCTTGAATTTGGTTATTTATAGACCCGGGAAATTTGTGGAAACTTTGACGCAGAGGAAGCAATCACGGGATGACACCTGTGTGACCACACTCACCAGGACCTAATCCCCCCATTCATTGTCACCGGTCCCTGTTGACTCCTGCGGTGAGTGCAGCACCCACGCCTTCAATACGGCTCTCTATTTATAGCTGCGGTTTATATTATGAATGGATCCGAGCCAATCGGATAAGAGAGATAAATAGACCCGGGGAGTGCATTACATAATAGCAGAATTACACAGAAGCAGAGGCAGGTGACAGGGTATGGCTGCCTTCCAGAACCACAAATACCAGCGTGGCAGTCTTCACAGGTCACAGCACCCTCTATAGGACCGTATAGAATTTTCAGAGGTGGGTCTGAGTTGGACCCGTCATTAACTTCACAAGTCTGCATGTATACGGCCTTAACATGTCACAATATGCATTTACAGTGCCTTGAAAAAGTATTCATACCCCTCGGAATTTTCCACGTTTTGTTGTGCTACAACCAAAAACGTAAATGTATTTTATTGGGATTTTATGTGATAGACCAACACAAAGTGGCACATAATTGTGAAGTAGAAGGAAAATGATAAATGGTTTTCTAAATTTTACAAATAAATATGTGAAAAGTGTGGCGTACATTTGTATTCAGCCCCCTTAAGGGCCGGTTCACACAGGGGCGACTTGTCAGGTCGACCTAGTCACCTGACAAGTCGCCTCCCGTTCTGTGCTACGGAACCGTTCTAATAGGAGCGACGCAAGTCGCCCCGACTTAGAAAAAGGTTCCTGTACTACTTTGGGGGCGACTTGCATAGACTTCTATACAGAAGTCGTCTTGCAAGTCGCCCCGGCAGTCGTGTGCAGGTCGCCTCGGTGAGGCGACCTGCAAGTCGTGCCGCGTCTAGTGTGAACCGGCACTTACTCTGATACCCCAAACTAAAGTCTAGAGGAACCAATTGCCTTCAGAAGTCACCTAATTAGTAAATAGAGTCCACCTGTGTGTAATTTAATCTCAGTATAAATTCAGCTGTTCTGTGAAGCCCTCGGAGGTTTGTTAGAGAATTTTAGTGAACAAGCAGCATCATGAAGGCCAAGGAACACATCAGACAGGTCAGGGATAAAGTTGTGGAGAAGTATAAAGCAGGGTTAGGTTATAAAAAAAATATCCCAAGCTTTGAACATCTTACGGAACACTGTTCAATCCATCATCGAAAATGGAAAGAGTATGGCACAACTGCAAACCTACCAAGACATGGCCGTCCATCTAAACTGACCGGCCGGGCAAGGAGAACATTCATCAGAGAAGAGCCAAGAGGTCCATGGGAACTCTGGAGATGCTGCAGAGATCCACAGCTCAGGTGGGAGAATCTGTCCACAGGACAACTATTAGTTGTGCAAATCTGCCCTTTATGGAAGAGTGACAAGAAGAAAGACATTGTTGAAAGAAAGCCATAAGAAGAAGTCCTGTTTGCAGTTTGTGAGAAGCCATGTGGGGGACACAGCAAACATGTGGAAGAAGGTGCTCTGGTCAGATGAGACCAAAAAGAAAATTTTTGGCCTAAAAGCAAAACGCTATGTGTGGTAGAAAACTAACACTGCACATCACCCTGAACACACCATCCCCACCGTGAAACATGGTGGTGGCAGCATTATGTTGGGATGCTTTTCTTCAGCAGGGACAGGGAAGCTGGTCAGAGTTGATGGGAAGATGAATGGAGACAAATACAGGGCAATCTTAAGCCTCATACACTTGATCCGATTGTTTACAGGGGATTGTCTGTTGACAGACTGTTGTCCTAAAATCTGACTGTTGATACGCTCCATCTGACAATTGTTGTCCAACTTTTCGGCCAACAAATGTTGGATGACAGGCTAGTAAATTTTCGGCGGACAACGGTCTGTTGTCAGATTTTCGTATCATCAGTACACAAATCCGTCACACAAAAGTCCAAAGCACAAACACGCATGCTCGGAATCAATGCTCACCAAACACAAAATCAGCAGAATGGGCCCAAAGGGTGGCGCTCAAGAGCTGATATTCCTCGTAATACGTTACTACATTCATGTTTGTTGGTCAACAATTGTGTACCGTTAGTATGCAAGACAAGATGCAGGCACACGCCCTTTGGACAAAAATCAGACGCTCTGTTGGCCAACAATCGGATCGTGTGTACGAGGCTTTAGAAAAAAACCTGTTAGAGTCTGCAAAAGACTTGAGACTGGGGTGGAGGTTCACCTTCCAGCAGGACAACGACCCTAAACATACAGCCAGAGCTACAATGGAATGGTTTAGAAGATTAAAGCATATTCATGTGTTAGAATGGCCCAGTCACAGTCCAGACCTAAATCCCATTGAGAATCTGTGGCAAGACTTGAAAATTGCTGTTCACAGACGCTCTCCATCCAATCTGACAGAACTTGAGATACTTTGCAAAGAAGAATGGGCAAAAATGTCCCTCTCTAGATGTGCAATGCTGGTAGAGACATCCCCAAAAAGACTTGCAGCTGTAATTGCAATGAAAGGCGGTTCTACAAATATATTAACCTGCAGCTTTCCTCACAATAATTCCTGGTGATCCTGCCATGAAGGTCCATGTTCAGGAACATCCTGTTACAGGGTGACAACTTTCTGTACCTGTATCCCAGTTGTGCTCTTGTGTTGTTAAGTGCCTGTTTTAACACACATTCCACGGGCATGGTCCACTGTTGTTATCATCACTATCAGGAAACCCACCCTGAGAAATCCTATGGAGTCATCACTGGGGTGCATGTAGATAGAGCCTGCAAGGAGGCTGCAGGAGATCAGCAGCATTGAGATGTAACAACCTATGTCCTTCAGCTAGGTATACATCTACTATATTCTCATCCTTGTACCTGTCCTTATAGCGGTACCTGTGACTTAGCTGATGTACCTTAGCCAGATACATGCTGCTGGCGCTGTGTTTTCTGTCTGTACAAAATAGGGGGAGAATATCATCTGCCCTGTTTTAGGTGGACTGACCCTTTAAAAAATGCAAATTTCCTGGCATGGATAGTAATGAACCCAGAAACACATCAATGATAAAATGTATTCACTCAATATAATTATCTGTACATCTCTACGCCCATCTATAGATAATTATGTTCAAGGAGGAGGATATACAATGCCGATCACCCATAATCCCTCCTGACAACACCCTACCTCCCATCATTCCCAGGTACTGAGCATGTACTCATAATGGGTACATCACAGAGTCTGTACACCTGCTGTGCCCATTATGAGGAGTTCCCACCATCCCTGTGCTGAGTTCCCAGGTCTGTACACCTGCTGTGCCCATTATGAGGGGTTCCCACCATCCCTGTGCTGAGTTCCCGGGTCTGTAAACCTGCTGTGCTCATTATGAGGGGTTCCCACCATCCCTGTGCTGAGTTCCCGGGTCTGTAAACCTGCTGTGCCCATTATGAGGGGTTCCCACCATCCCTGTGTTGAGTTCCCAGGTCTGTAAACCTGCTGTGCCCATTATGAGGGGTTCCCACCATCCCTGTGTTGAGTTCCCAGGTCTGTAAACCTGCTGTGCCCATTATGAGGGGTTCCCACCATCCCTGTGTTGAGTTCCCAGGTCTGTAAACCTGCTGTGCCCATTATGAGGGGTTCCCACCATCCCTGTGCTGAGTTCCCAGGTCTGTACACCTGCTGTGCCCATTATGAGGGGTTCCCACCATCCCTGTTGGATTTTTTTTATTGATTTTATATGTACAGAGCCTGTTAAAGGATACGTTGGAACACACAAAGGGGGCAGAAATACCCTAAACAGAGCCAGGTATTATGGCGGGTTATGGTGGCATGTATAGGAGGTGTTGGAAGGATTTTATCATTAATGGATATCTGATGGGATTTATGTCCTCATTATGTCTTCTTTTAATTTCAACAAACTCCTGAAGGTTTGGCTTACCCAACCACAGATGTATTTAAAATACTTTTGTGTGAATAATTGTGTCATGTATCAGTAATGGCCCTTTAACAGCTTTGATGCAGGTGTATGTGTGATTGTGGCGGGGTGAGTCATGTGACCTGAGGCAGCGGCCAATGGGATTAGCAGTAGTGCGTGGGCGTGTGTCACATTGGGATGGATTCCCCATTATATCTTAAGCAAGGTGTTATTTATGGGTCTGGATGATGATCTATTTTGGGATGTTTTCACAAACTTTATATTACTCAATGTCTGTGTATGAGGGGGAGGGGAGCGAGACTTACACATCACCTGCAGAAATGTTTAGCGTGATCGGTTTATTAGGTTACTCAGTTGATTGTTTTCACCTGTAATATAGAAATAATGAGACATTTCCCAGTACCACTTTATATACAGAAAAAAATGCTGAAATCTTTATCATGGTGAAATATTAATTAGGATCATTAATGAATCAGTTGCTTAATTAAAAGGCCCAATCCGCCCACATTTTTTTATAGCTATAGGTAGAGTCTGGTTTACCCATAGTTGTTTGTTTCTAAATTATGTGTCACTTCTCTTCCACTAAAGGGAGATTTCCTGCAGTAGTTTGTGTCTCTGCACCTCCCACAATGGTGGGATCTCCCTGCAGTAGTTTGTGTCTCTGCCCCTCCCACAACAGTGCGATTTTCTGCAGTAGTTTGTGTCTCTGCCCCACCCACAATGGTGAGATTTCCTGCAGTAGTTTGTGTCTCTGCCCCTCCCACAATGGTGAGATTTCCTGCAGTAGTTTGTGTCTCTGCTTCTCCCACGATGGTGAGATTTCCTGCAGTAGTTTGTGTCTCTGCCCCTCCCACAATGGTGAGATTTCCTGCAGTAGTTTGTGTCTCTGCCCCTCCCACAATGGTGAGATTTCCTGCAGTAGTTTGTGTCTCTGCCCCTCCCACAATGGTGAGATTTCTTGCAGTAGTTTGTGTTTATGCCCCTCCCACAATGGTGAGATTTCCCTGCAGTGGTTTGTGTCTCTGCCCCTCCCACAATGGTGAGATTTCCCTGCAGTGATTTGTGTCTCTGCCCCTCCCACAATGGTGAGATTTCCCTGCAGTAGTTTGTGTCTCTGCCCCTCCCACAATAGTGAGATTTCCCTGCAGTGGTTTGTGTCTCTGCCCCTCCCACAATGGTGAGATTTCCCTGCAGTAGTTTGTGTCTCTGCCCCTCCCACAATAGTGAGATTTCCCTGCAGTAGTTTGTGTCTCTGCCCCTCCCACAATGGTGAGATTTCCCTGCAGTAGTTTGTGTCTCTGCCCCTCCCACAATGGTGAGATTTCCCTGCAGCAGTTTGTGTCTCTGGCCCTCCCACAATAGTGAGATTTCCCTGCAGTAGTTTGTGTCTCTGCCCCTCCCACAATAGTGAGATTTCCCTGCAGTGGTTTGTGTCTCTGCCCCTCCCACAATGGTGAGATTTCCCTGCAGTAGTTTGTGTCTCTGGCCCTCCCACAATAGTGAGATTTCCCTGCAGTAGTTTGTGTCTCTGCCCCTCCCACAATGGTGAGATTTCCTGCAGTAGTTTGTGTCTCTGCCCCTCCCACAATAGTGAGATTTCCCTGCAGTGGTTTGTGTCTCTGCCCCTCCCACAATGGTGAGATTTCCTGCAGTAGTTTGTGTCTCTGCCCATCCCACAATGGTGAGATTTCCCTGCAGTAGTTTGTGTCTCTGCCCCTCCCACAATAGTGAGATTTCCCTGCAGTGGTTTGTGTCTCTGCCCCTCCCACAATAGTGAGATTTTCCTGCAGTAGTTTGTGTCTCTGCCCCTCCCACAATGGTGAGATTTCCCTGCAGTAGTTTGTGTCTCTGCCCCTCCCACAATAGTGAGATTTCCCTGCAGTGGTTTGTGTCTCTGCCCCTCCCACAATGGTTAGATTTTCCTGCAGTAGTTTGTGTCTCTGCCCCTCCCACAATAGTGAGATTTCTTGCAGTAGTTTGTTTTTATGCCCCTCCCACAATGGTGAGATTTCCCTGCAGTAGTTTGTGTCTCTGCCCCTCCCACAATGGTGAGATTTCCTGCAGTACTTTGTGTCTCTGCCCCTCCCACAATGGTGAGATTTCTTGCAGTAGTTTGTGTCTCTGCCCCTCCCACAATGGTGAGATTTCCTGCAGTAGTTTGTGTCTTTGCTTCTCCCACGATGGTGAGATTTCCCTGCAGTAGTTTGTGTCTCTGCCCCTCCCACAACAGTGCGATTTTCTGCAGTAGTTTGTGTCTGTGCCCCTCCCACAACAGTGCGATTTTCTGCAGTAGTTTGTGTCTCTGCCCCTCCCACAATGGTGAGATTTCTTGCAGTAGTTTGTGTCTCTGCCCCTCCCACAATGGTGAGATTTCTTGCAGTAGTTTGTGTCTCTGCCCCTCCCACAATGGTGAGATTTCTTGCAGTAGTTTGTGTCTCTGCCCCTCCCACAATGGTGAGATTTTCCTGCAGTAGTTTGTGTCTCTGCCCCTCCCACAATGGTGAGATTTCCTGCAGTAGTTTGTGTCTCTGCCCCTCCCACAACGGTGAGATTTCCCTGCAGTGGTTTGTGTCTCTGCCCCTCCCACAATGGTGAGATTTTCCTGCAGTAGTTTGTGTCTGCCCCTCCCACAATGGTGAGATTTCCCTGCAGTAGTTTGTGTCCCTGCCCCTCCCACAATAGTGAGATTTCCCTGCAGTGGTTTGTGTCTCTGCCCCTCCCACAATGGTTAGATTTTCCTGCAGTAGTTTGTGTCTCTGCCCCTCCCACAATGGTGAGATTTCCCTGCAGTAGTTTGTGTCTCTGCCCCTCCCACAATAGTGAGATTTCCCTGCAGTGGTTTGTGTCTCTGCCCCTCCCACAATGGTTAGATTTTCCTGCAGTAGTTTGTGTCTCTGCCCCTCCCACAATGGTGAGATTTCCTGCAGTAGTTTGTGTCTCTGCCCCTCCCACAATGGTGAGATTTCCTGCAGTAGTTTGTATCTCTGCCCCTCCCACAATGGTGAGATTTCCTGCAGTAGTTTGTGTCTCTGCTTCTCCCACGATGGTGAGATTTCCCTGCAGTAGTTTGTGTCTCTGCCCCTCCCACAACAGTGTGATTTTCTGCAGTAGTTTGTGTCTCTGCCCCTCCCACAACAGTGCGATTTTCTGCAGTAGTTTGTGTCTCTGCCCCTCCCACAATGGTGAGATTTCTTGCAGTAGTTTGTGTCTCTGCCCCTCCCACAATGGTGAGATTTCTTGCAGTAGTTTGTGTCTCTGCCCCTCCCACAATGGTGAGATTTCTTGCAGTAGTTTGTGTCTCTGCCCCTCCCACAATGGTGAGATTTTCCTGCAGTAGTTTGTGTCTCTGCCCCTCCCACAATAGTGAGATTTCCCTGCAGTGGTTTGTGTCTCTGCCCCTCCCACAATGGTGAGATTTCCCTGCAGTAGTTTGTGTCTCTGCCCCTCCCACAATAGTGAGATTTCCCTGCAGTGGTTTGTGTCTCTGCCCCTCCCACAATGGTGAGATTTCCCTGCAGTAGTTTGTGTCTCTGCCCCTCCCACAATAGTGAGATTTCCCTGCAGTAGTTTGTGTCTCTGCCCCTCCCACAATGGTGAGATTTCCTGCAGTAGTTTGTGTCTCTGCCCCTCCCACAATAGTGAGATTTCCCTGCAGTGGTTTGTGTCTCTGCCCCTCCCACAATGGTGAGATTTCCTGCAGTAGTTTGTGTCTCTGCCCCTCCCACAATAGTGAGATTTCCCTGCAGTAGTTTGTGTCTCTGCCCATCCCACAATGGTGAGATTTCCCTGCAGTAGTTTGTGTCTCTGCCCCTCCCACAATAGTGAGATTTCCCTGCAGTGGTTTGTGTCTTTGCCCCTCCCACAATAGTGAGATTTCCCTGCAGTGGTTTGTGTCTCTGCCCCTCCCACAATGGTTAGATTTTACTGCAGTAGTTTGTGTCTCTGCCCCTCCCACAATAGTGAGATTTCTTGCAGTAGTTTGTTTTTATGCCCCTCCCACAATGGTGAGATTTCCCTGCAGTAGTTTGTGTCTCTGCCCCTCCCACAATGGTGAGATTTCCTGCAGTAGTTTGTGTCTCTGCCCCTCCCACAATGGTGAGATTTCTTGCAGTAGTTTGTGTCTCTGCCCCTCCCACAATGGTGAGATTTCCTGCAGTAGTTTGTGTCTCTGCTTCTCCCACGATGGTGAGATTTCCCTGCAGTAGTTTGTGTCTCTGCCCCTCCCACAACAGTGCGATTTTCTGCAGTAGTTTGTGTCTGTGCCCCTCCCACAACAGTGCGATTTTCTGCAGTAGTTTGTGTCTCTGCCCCTCCCACAATGGTGAGATTTCTTGCAGTAGTTTGTGTCTCTGCCCCTCCCACAATGGTGAGATTTCTTGCAGTAGTTTGTGTCTCTGCCCCTCCCACAATGGTGAGATTTCTTGCAGTAGTTTGTGTCTCTGCCCCTCCCACAATGGTGAGATTTTCCTGCAGTAGTTTGTGTCTCTGCCCCTCCCACAATGGTGAGATTTCCTGCAGTAGTTTGTGTCTCTGCCCCTCCCACAACAGTGAGATTTCCCTGCAGTGGTTTGTGTCTCTGCCCCTCCCACAATGGTGAGATTTTCCTGCAGTAGTTTGTGTCTCTGCCCCTCCCACAATGGTGAGATTTCCCTGCAGTAGTTTGTGTCCCTGCCCCTCCCACAATAGTGAGATTTCCCTGCAGTGGTTTGTGTCCCTGCCCCTCCCACAATAGTGAGATTTTCCTGCAGTAGTTTGTGTCTCTGCCCCTCCCACAATGGTTAGATTTTCCTGCAGTAGTTTGTGTCTCTGCCCCTCCCACAATGGTGAGATTTCCTGCAGTAGTTTGTGTCTCTGCCCCTCCCACAATGGTGAGATTTCCTGCAGTAGTTTGTATCTCTGCCCCTCCCACAATGGTGAGATTTCCTGCAGTAGTTTGTGTCTCTGCTTCTCCCACGATGGTGAGATTTCCCTGCAGTAGTTTGTGTCTCTGCCCCTCCCACAACAGTGCGATTTTCTGCAGTAGTTTGTGTCTCTGCCCCTCCCACAACAGTGCGATTTTCTGCAGTAGTTTGTGTCTCTGCCCCTCCCACAATGGTGAGATTTCTTGCAGTAGTTTGTGTCTCTGCCCCTCCCACAATGGTGAGATTTCTTGCAGTAGTTTGTGTCTCTGCCCCTCCCACAATGGTGAGATTTCTTGCAGTAGTTTGTGTCTCTGCCCCTCCCACAATGGTGAGATTTTCCTGCAGTAGTTTGTGTCTCTGCCCCTCCCACAATGGTGAGATTTCCTGCAGTAGTTTGTGTCTCTGCCCCTCCCACAATGGTGAGATTTCCTGCAGTAGTTTGTGTCTCTGCCCCTCCCACAATGGTGAGATTTCCCTGCAGTGGTTTGTGTCTCTGCCCCTCCCACAATGGTGAGATTTCCCTGCAGTAGTTTGTGTCTCTGCCCCTCCCACAATGGTGAGATTCATGCTTTACAACACAAAATGTACAACAGAAGATGGAACCTTCAAAAAGTGCAAACACTTCCCCAAAGAGATTACAATACATACATAAAAGCACAAAAGTTTATTATACAATTTTAACCCCTTCCTGACTGGCGCACGCCGATGTACGTCGGCAGAATGGCACGGCTGGGCAAATGGACTTACAGGTACGTCCATTTGAATTCCCCGCCGTGCCATTGCGTGCGGGCGGGCCGGCCGGGAGCTCCGTGAGTCGGGTCGCGGGTCTCACGGAGAGGACGACCGGGGAGATGCTAACCCCTTCTTTCCAGTGGCATTTACACAGGAATCAGTGCATTTTTAATCGCACTGATTGCTGTATAAATTACAATGGTCCCAAAAATGTGTCAAAAATGTCCGACATGTCCGCCATAACGTCGCAGTCACAATAAAAATCGCAGATCGCCGCCATTACTAGTAAAAAAAAAAAAATTATTAATAAAAATGCCATAAAACTATCCCCTATTTTGTAAACGCTATAACTTTTGCGCAAACCAATCAATAAACGCTTATTGCGATTTTTTTTTTAAACCAAAAATATGTAGAAGAATACGATCGGCCTAAACTGAGGAAAAAAAATGTTTTTTTATATATTTTTGGGGGACATTTATTATAGCAAATTGTAAAAAATAATGCGTTTTTTTCAAAATTGTCGCTCTTATTTTGTTTATAGCGCAAAAAATAAAAACCGCAGAGGTGATCAAATACCACCAAAAGAAAGCTCTATTTGTGGGAAAAAAAAGGACGTCAATTTTGTTTGAGAGCCACGTCGCATGACCGCGCAATTGTCAGTTAAAGCGACGCAGTGCCGAATCGCAAAAAAGTGCTCTGGTCAGGAAGGGGGTAAAATCTTCCGGGGCTGAATCGGTTAAAACATAATTGGAGCATTTAGTATAAAAAAATAAATAAATCAGCATTCAACAATGCATCACATAAATGCTTCCAAATGTAACTCCAGCTTGTCAACCTCTCTATATTATTCGCATTCGATCAGCATATCATACAGTATATCAACAGTAGAAAATTACAGATCTCCCAGTAGTGAGGTGAGCATAAGGCAGGAGATATGTCACAACGCGTTTCATCAGGAGCTTCCTTAAGCCCCATATACACTATTACATTTTCTGAAGATTTTTATCTTCAGATTTACCAAAACTATATAATATGAGGTCAAACCTTAAGAGTTTCAATTTGTATACAATCAGGCAGGCTCCTGCACTACATGGTTTTTACCTTTATTAATCCACACTTCATGGTCAGGGATTGAGGTAAGCTCGGGCATGTGCGGCTTGTCCCAGAGGGGTGTGTGGGAATGAGGAGAGGGTGCCTCTCCGAGAAGCACGGCAAGCTGCCAGACTCTACAGTGGTGGAATAACATGTGTTTTTTATCCCCGGTTTGGGGTGGCACAGAACAAAATCTGGAATGGATGGGTCAGTGGGCCGGGGGCCTGTGAGCAGACCAGGGTGGAATAGCGTTCCCTGTCGGTGTTATTTAAGTGAAAAAAGTGGGAAAGTTGGGATGCTAAATTCTAAAGGGTCAGGAAGTGCAGCGCCACCCAATTCAGTCGGGCATTTCAGGGCTCGCCGCGACAGTTTATGGCGCGAAGAGCCCCAAACGAAGGTGTTGAGGATAGATTCCATGGACTTAAATATGCGTGTGGTAAGGTACAGTGGGGCATGCCAGAAGACATATAAAAGTTTGGGAAGGAGAATCATTTTGACCAGGTTTATTCGGCCTATAACCCCTGGGGGGAGACGGGACCACACTTGCGTTTTGGTTTTCAGGACCGCGTACAGAGGCTCGATGTTAAGAGAAATATAGTCAAGCAGGGAGCTGGAGATGTGTATGCCCAGGTACTTGATGCTGCTGGCTCTGATCAGGGGGAGTGCAGCCTGATCAGCAGTGGGGGTACCCGGGTCTATTGGGAGGATTTAGGATTTGGACCAGTTTATTTGTAGTCCTGAAAAAGACTCAAAGTTTGTGATGACTTGGAGAGCTGTTTGGAGGGAGGGACCAGCATCAGCCAAATAGAGGAGCATGTCATCCGCCTATAGGCTGATAACTTCTGTCAGTTGGTTGCAGCGAAGGCCCCTAATGCCTGGGTGGTCTCTGAGGGCCGTTGCCAAAGGTTCAACAGCCAGGGCGTATAGCAGGTGTGAAATAGGGCAGCCCTGACGCGTACCACGGGACAATGGGAATGGTGTGGAAATTCTACCATTAACCTGAATACGTGCCGTGGGGGCTTGGTAAAGTAACTGTAGCCATTTAATGTACTTTGGGCCAAATCCAAATCTATGAAGACATTCCTACAGGTATCTCCACTCCACAGAATCGAACGCCTTAGCGGCATCCAAACTGACCACCACCCTGGAGCCTACATCTGTGTGTTTGGATTGGAGATTCATGTGAAGTCGTCTGAGGTTAAAGGCAGTATTGTTCCCTGGCATGAATCCGGTCTGGTCGGGATGTATTAAACTGGAGATGACTTTGTTGAGGCGTAGAGCAAGTATTTTAGCTAGTATTTTGATGTCCAGTCGGAGGAGAGAGATGGGCCTATAGGATTCGGGGAACAGAGGATCTTTGCCTGGTTTGGGTATGAGGACAATGAGGGCTTCATTCATAGATGGCGGGAGTGTGTTTGTGTCGAATATGTGAGCGTAGAGTTTGTTGAGTTTAGAGATGAGGGTCTCGCCAAATTGCTTGTAGAACTCAAACGGGAGCCCATCCGAGCTGGGTGCCTTGGATGTAGGGAGGTGTGCCAAGGCTTCCGCTATACATTCGGTGGTTATGGGCGCTTTGAGTTGGTCAACCTGCGATGGAGTGAGTGTGGGGAGGGTGATGTTTTGTAGGAATGACGACAATTCATCTTGGGAGTAATTAGTGGCAGAGGAGTACAGGTCGGAGTAAAAAGCCCTGAACTCCCCGGCCACCAGGACAGGGTCTGTAATTACCGTATTTATCAGCGTATAACACGCACTTTTTTCCCCTTAAAATCAGGGGAAAATCGTGGGTGCGTGTTATACGCCGATCCCAGCTATTTTGTGATCTATCACCGCGATCGCCGCCGACATTCACATAGCGTGTATTTTTAAATATGGCGCCGTGGAGTTCGGAGGGACTCGGCGGCGCTCATTCAGCTGAACGAGCGCCGCCGAGAACACAGTGACTGGGCGGAGCCGAGATACACATAGCCGCCCAGTCCCGCCATTGGACCTCTGTTATGCCCATCATAGGGACTGGGTGTGACTGTGAACGGCGCCGAGAAGAGCCGAGAACCCTTGGCTATGTGTATCTCGGCTCCGCCTAGTCACTGTGTTCTCGGCGGCGCTCGTTCAGCTGAACGAGCGCCGCCGAGTCCCTCCGAACTCCGCGGCGCCATATTTAAAAATGCAAACTAAACTTGTGTATGTCGGCTGCACTGACCACTGGGGACAAGGCTGCACTGACCACTGGGGACAAGGCTGCACTGACCACTGGGGACAAGGCTGCACTGACCACTGGGGACAAGGCTGCACTGACCACTGGGGACAAGGCTGCACTGACCACTGGGGCAAGGCTACACTGGGGCAAAGCTGCACTGACAATTCTGCACTGGGGCAAAGCTGCACTGACAAGGCTGCACTGGGGCAAAGCTGCACTGACAAGGCTGCACTGGGGCAAAGCTGCACTGACAAGGCTGCACTGGGGCAAAGCTGCACTGACAAGGCTGCACTGGGGCAAAGCTGCACTGACAATTCTGCACTGGAGCAAAGCTGCACTGACAAGGCTGCACTGACAAGGCTGCAGATGGACACCAATAACGCTGCATTGATGGGCATTTAAATGTAAGTTTTTTTTCCTTTAACTTCCCTCCTAAAAGTTTTTTTCCTTAAAATTCCCTCCTAAACTTGGGGTGCGTGTTATACGCCGGCGCGTGTTATACGCTGATAAATACGGTACGTCTCCTGATGTTGTTTGGAGAGAGACCACTACTGGAGGTTTGTGGTCCAAGTGGGCCATATAGGCAAGGAGTTTGCCAGCTCGCTCGCCGTGTTCAAATATACGTTGTTTAGTAAAGAAGATGCCCTGCTTTGCCTTCTCAATATGTAATCGGTCTGTAAGCCTTGCCTGCATACGCACAAGGGAGGCATTTGCTGGTGTTGGGTCGGTCTTGAATTCCTGTTCTAATGTGTGCAGTCGTTCCTCCGCCTGGCGAAGCAGTAGTTTAGATGAGGCCTTATGTCTATTAATGCGCGTAGAGAGGATCATGCGGGCATGTAACTTAAAGGACTCCCATATGGTACCGACCGGAGCAGAACCCTCATTTGTGCGGAAGAAGTGTTCCCACTGTGCCTGGACAGTGTCCAGGCCAGGCAGGGTGGAAAGCCAGAATGGGTTCAGTCTCCAGATACGGACCGCAGGGGGGGCAATGTGATCCAGTATGGAGAGTGATCAGAGAGCACTCTAGCGTCAAAGCCTGTGTCTAGGAGGTGGGGAAGGAGAGGTGGGGTAAGAAAGATGAAATCTATGCGGGACATAGCTGAGCGAGAGGGTGTAAAGCAGGAGAAGCGTGACAAGGTTGGATGTTGATGTCTCCACGTGTCAGTGAGGGTAAATTCCGCAAGAAATCTTCCGAATCTGGTGGTAGTGGATGTGAGGGTTGAGGGGTTGTTAGGACTGAGTCTATCTAGGTTTGGGGTGATGACCATGTTGAAATCTCCGGCCCAAATGGCCGGTATCGTCGGATATTGGGCCATAAAGGCTATCCCTGTCTGTAACACTGCAAAGTGGAATGGGGGGGGATGTAGAAAGCTAGGAGGAGAATCTCGAGGCCTCCGACTGTAACATGCAAAAACAATGACTGGCCCTGGGGGTCCGACTGTAGTGTGTGGAGCTGAAATTGCACCGTTTTGGCAATAAGAATCGCAACTCCACGGGAGTTGGTGGTGTGGGGAGCCTGATACAGCCATCCCACCCAGAGTTTTTTGAGACTCATTTGCTTCTGACCTGCCAAATGAGTCTCAACAAGTATGGAAATGTCTGCCCGCTGGGATTTAAGATGAGAAAGGACCGCATTACGTTTGGCCTTTTCACCGAGGCCCCGGACATTCCAGGACATGATTTTTAGGGATGCCATGTGATGCATGGGGAGATCAGTAGATACAGTCAGACTCCCAGTGGGCGCCAAGCAATACATAACAGAGAGAACATTATAAAGCATTTTCTGGCATAACAAGAGTACATAACAAGCACCCAGGGGTCAAAGAAGCCAACTAATGAGTGCCACAACAGCTCCATGGAGCCATTGCGGGCATATATCAAGCATGCAAAAGTGGGATGTTTAGTGGATCTATGCAGGGGGGTAATACATCTGAGCATCAGCTTAAGAAAGAAAGCAACATGGTTCGTGTAGTACATCAATATGGATTCAAAAGGTAGAAAAAAAATACGAAAAACAAAAGAAAACAAACAGTCTGCAAATGCACTGGACCAGCATAGCAGATCAAACGCTCTGACATCCACTGTGGGGACAGGGGCAGAGGCTGGCCAGGGAAACAGCTTTAGTGCGATGGCACATGAGGGTGGCAGAGATGCCATTCTCTTGGGGTGACCAACATGGTCAATATGGCGGTCAAGCTGGAGAGCGCACAACGGTGCAGGGGGGGTTTCCAGTCTTGGGGAAATACAGGTGCAGGCGAGCCGCCCGGGATGCATGAGTTAATTATGCTGCGGGGGAGCGGCAGAAGTTTGTCCGATGGATGTGGAGGAGACAGGGCATTTGCGGGGCCATAGTGTGGGGTAGAAAGGGAGGGAGCAGCAGGGAATAGGCAGTATGTGATCAACTCACAGCTCCCGGGTTAACGATGAGGATTTAGATCCTGCAGGATGTGCAGCTTTCAGTTCCAGGCAATGCGTGGCGTCTGTCCTCAGGGCTGCGGATCTAAGTGCACGGCGGGCCTGCTGCGAGGCGTTGCTCCAGCCAGGAGAGAGCGGCCTGTGGGTCCTCGAAAAAGTGCGTCTTGCCGTTGCTCGTCACGCGGAACCTCGCCGGGAAGAGCATTGCATACGGCAGGTGTTGCACGCGGAGTTGTCTTTTCACCTCAGTGAATTTCGCTCTTTTTTTCTGGACCTCAGCCGAGAAGTCTGGGAACACCGCTACAGTCACTTTACCGATGGGGATATTGCCTTTCCCGGGTTAGCCTGAGGATGGTGACTCGATCGCGGTAGTTCAGGAACTTGGCAATAAAGGTTCGCGGCGGTGCTCCAGTAGGGGAGGGGGCTCCCAGCAAGGCGATGTGCGCGCTCCACCACGAACGTGGAGGAGAAGGCTTCCCTGCCGTAGGTCTTATTGAGGAGGTTTTCCAGGTACGTGGGAGGGTCGGCACCCTCGGATCTCTCAGGAAGTCCCACAAAACGCAGGTTGCACCTCCAGAGACGATTCTCCATGTCCTGCTTGGAGAGAACCGTGTTTAGTTGATACTGTAGTTCGGTGGTGACTTGGAGTAGATGTAGGCCCTCCTCCACATGGTCCACCTGGCGATCTGTTTCAGACACCCTCTCTCTTAGCTTTTAGACATCCTGCCTGATTAGGGAGATGTCGACCTTCACCTCCTCAATCCTGGAGGTGAGGGTGGATTGGCACAGGGTGATGACTTCTAGCACTCTGGCTGTGTCTCCTGAGGGCCGGTCTTCTTCCTCCAGGGTGCGGGTCGGCGCCATCTTCCTCATCCCCCGGGTCCCGCTCCTCGTGACGGTATTTGTCCAGCTTAGCGATGGCACCAGACCTTTTAGTAGGAAACATGTCAGCTCTGAGTGATTTCTGGTGTCTGTTTGCGGGGGATATAGACCCAAGGATCTGTGTGAAGTATTGATCCCGAGCGGAGCTCTCACACTGCACGACCTACTCCATGTAGCTCCAGACCACGCCCCCAAGCACTACATGGTTTTGGTAAATCTGAAGACAAAAATCTACAGAAAATCTAATAGTGTGTATGAGGTCTAAAGGGAACAGGGCACTAATGATAATAAAACATATTTGCATGTTATGACATATAGTAACATGAACAAGCATTTCAATGGAACCATATTAAGAAATACTTACAAAACAGTTACATAATATGTCATTAAAGTATGAGTTGGCGCAGTGCGGGGAAAAGTCTGGGAGTGGAGAGAGAAACTGGCAGGTGAGGATGGGCCCCCAAGGGAGGGGGGAGAGAAACCACCAGGTGAGGATGCTAGAGAAACCACCAGGTGAAGATGGGTCCTCTCAACGGAGGGGGGGAGAAACCACGAGGTGAGTATGGTTCCGCAAGAGAGGGGGGAGAGAAACCATCAGGCGAGGATGGGTCCCCGATGGAGGGGGAAGAGAAGCTACCAGGTGAGGTTAGGTCTCCGGGGGGGGGGGGAGAAACTGCTAGGTGAGGATGTGTCTCCAAGGGAGGAGAGAGAGAAGCCACTAAACAAGGATGGGTCCCAAAGAGAGGAGGGGGGGGGAGAAGCCACCATGTTAGGATGGATCCTCAAGGGAGGGGGGAGAGAAACCACCAGGTGAGGATGCGTCCCCAAGGAAGGGGAGAAAGAAGCTACCAGGTGAGGTTAGGTCCCCAAAGGGGGGAGGGGGAGAAACCACCAGGTTAGGATGGATCCTCAAGGGAGTGGGGGAGACCACCAGGTGAAGATGGGTCCTTTCAACAGAGAGGGGGGAGAAAAAAACACCAGGTGAGGATGGGTCCTCAAGGGAGGGGGAAAGAAACCACCAGGTGAGGATAGCTCCCCAAGGAAGGGGGAAAGAAGCTACCAGGTGAGGTTAGGTCCCCAAAGGGGGGGGGGGACTGCCAGGTGAGGATGGGTCATCAAGGGAGTGAAACCACCAGGTTAGGATGGGTTCTCAAGGAAGGCGGGAGAGAAACCACCAGGTGAGAATAGGTCCCCAAGGGAGGGGGGGAGAGCGACAACCAGGTGAAGATAGGTCCCCAAGAGGGAGGGGGGGAGAGAAACCGCCAGGTAAGGTTAGGTCCCCAAGGGAGGGGGGTGAGAAACCACCAGGTAAAATTGGATCCCCAAGGGAGGGAGGAGAGAGACCACCAGGTGAAGATGGGTCTCCACGAGAGGGGGGGGAGAAACCACCAGGTGAGGATGGGTCCCCAAGGTGGGGGGAGAGAAACCATCAAGTGAGGATGGGTCCCCAAGGGAGGGGGAAGAGAAAAATCCAGGTTAGGATAAGTGCCCAATGGAAGGGGGAGAGAAACAGCCAGGTGAAGGTGGGTCCTCAAGGGAGGAGGGAGAGAAGACAAGCATAAAGGAGTTCAGTCATCCATTAAGAACACATTTGAAACCATAAAACTGCGGCCTGGGGGCTGGATGTAGCCCTTTGCTTACCTTTATCAGGCCCTTGAGACACTATTCACCCCACTGATACAAGGCACTATTCCTTCTACGCCAACAATGGGGCATAATTCCAGGCACTGATACCAACAAACGGGCACTATTCTTCCCATTGGTACCACTATTCCTCCCACTGACACCAATGATGAGGCACTATTCCTCCAAATGACACCAATGATGGGACACTATTCCTTCCCTTAGATATTATTATTATTATACAGGATTTATATAGCGCCAACAGTTTGCACATCGCTTTACAATGTAGGGGACACTACAACAACAGTACAATTCAAAACAAGAAGGTTAGAGGATCCCTGCTCCTGGGAGCTTACAATCTAAGAGGGAGGGGCTGGTGAAACAAAAGGTAGGGACTGTGAGGGATGAACTGATGAAGGGAGTAGATTTGGTTGTTAGCTGGAGGCAGGATAAGCCTCCATGAAGAGATGAGTTTTCAGGGATCGCCTAAAAGTGGACAGAGTAGGAGATAACTGGACAGATTAGGATAGTGAGTTCCATAGGATGGGAGAGGCTCTGGAGACTAGCATGGGAGGAGAAGACGGGGTAGCTAGAGAGCAGAAGGTCTTGGGAGGAGCGGAGGGGACAGTTTGGGTGATTTTATTTGATAAGATGGTGATGTAGCTCGGGGCAGAATGTTGAATGGCTTTGTATGTTATTGTTGGTGTTTTGAATTTTATTCATTGGGCAATGGGAAGCCAGTGGAGGGATTGGCAGAGAGGAGTGGCGGACACTGTACGGTTGGTAAGGTGGATGAGTCTGGCAGCGGCATTCATGATAGACTGAAGGTGGGATAGCTTGCGGTGAGGTAGGCCAATGAGGAGGGAGTTACAATAGTCAAGGCGAGAGATAACAAGGGAGTGAATAAGTTGCTTAATGGTCTTGACGGTTAGAAAGGGGCGTATTTTGGAGATGTTTCGGAGGTGAAGTCTGGATGATTTGGACAGTGATTGGATTTGGGGCTGAAAGGACAAGTCAGACTCTAGGATTACACCTAGTACCTTGGCATGAGGGGAGGGACTGATGGTTGTATTATTGATCTTGATGGAGAAGTTATGGGCTGGAGGAAAAATTATGAGCTCGATTTAAGACAGATTGAGTTTGAGGAAGTGGTGTGACATCCATGTTATGTCATGTCAGTTAGTACGTTAGTAATGGGAGAGGAGACTGAAGGGGTCAGGTGAGGAGTAGAGAGATAGATTTGTGTGTCGTCAACATAGAGGTGGTACTGGAAGCCATGGAAGTTTATTAGGAGACCAAGGGAGGAGGTGTAAATTGAGAAGAGAAGGGGTCCAAGGACAGAACCTTGAGGTACCCCTACAGAAAGAGGAGGTAGAGAGGAGGAAATAGAGTTATAGGTCACACTGAAGGAGCGCTGTGATAGGTAGGAGGAGAGCCAGGAGAGAGCAGAGTCTTGAAGGCCAAGAGAGTGGAGGTTTTTTTTGAGGAGGGAATGGTCAACAGTATCGAAGGCTGCAGAGAGGTCGGGTAGTATGAGTATGGAGTAGTGGCCATTGATTTTAGCAGTTAGTAGGTCATTAGTGAGTTTCAGTAGGGCAGTTTCAGTGGAGTGTAGCAAGTGGTAGCCAGACTGTAAGGGGTCAAGAAGGTTGTTGTCAGTGAGGTAGGAGCCAAGACGGTTGTAGACTAAGCGTTCTAAAAGTTTTTACGCAAATGCCAACAATGGGGCACCATTCCTCCCAAAGACACCAATGATGAGGCACTATTCCTTCCCTGAATGCCAACAATGGGGCACTATTCCTCCCAAAGACACCAATGGTGGGGCACTATTTCTTCCCCGCAATACCAACAATGGGGCAATATTCATCCCACTAATACCAAAGATGGGGCATTCTTTACTCCCTTTGATGCCAGGGCATTTTCTACTCCCACTGGACACAGTCCGACCCCCTCAAAGTCGGAAGGACAGCAAACTGACCCCTTGTTCAGAAAGTTTGGAGACCCCTGATTTAGTGTATACAGTATATACTTAGGAATAGCCAAAATTGCACCTTGAATTATATATGGCCATCTAAAGGGTTGGGGACACAACATGCTGCAAGGAGGTATTATATTGCAGCTTCCCAATTATTAGATGTGGTGGCTGCATTAGTTTTCCTTTTTAGGCTTTTCCTCGTTTTCACCTGGTGATCTTGTCAGTGACACACCTTCTGTATTAGAGCGCCTGCACAATGGATGAAGGAGCACAGGGCACCTTTGGATAGCAGCATTGTCATTCGGGGGGGGGGGGGGGGGGGTAGATGTATTTGCAGATTTAAATACACTAACAAATTGAAGCCAATACTTTATATTCAGTTACAGCAAACTGTTTTTCTTTTTGGAATAAAGGTTTTACACAAATAAAGAAAAACTGATCATTGTAAGCACCTCTGTCAGTGGCAAATGGCTTGTCTCATCCCTGTATACTGACAGATCTGGAAGAGAGCTTGTTCTTTTGAAAAACATCAAACTTACTGGCTGGATCTCCAGATGAAAATAGAAGAAAGACTATAAAAAAGAAAATGAATGCAGCCATCTAAGAATATGATAAATGTTTGCCTTTGGGTTTAATACCGCTTTACAGTAATTCTAAAGGCTGAATATTTGTACTATAACCTCACATCGCCCATGTAGCGCATACGTGCGTCAGCGAAGAGGGCGAGATTTATTGCCCACATGCCGCACAAATGCATCCATAGACAGCCGAGAGTTCTGTGCTGAGAGTGCGCTCATTGCGTGTTTCCAACCCAGTGACCGAGCTATCATAGACAGCTCCCAGTCTCTAGTCATGATCAGGAGCCAGTGGGACAGTCTCCCGATCATGTGACCACTGTGACAGCCAATCGTAATGGTTGTGTGATCGGGAAGTCCATCCTGCCCAAGTGATTGGCTCCTAAAGCTGTCTGTCAGGACCTGGGAGGAAGACATAACAAAGTCAGTATTTGTATACTGCTCGTGTTCTGGTCCTCTTGTGGTATAGTGGGTATAGGGGGTACAGTGAGTACACTGGGTACAGTAGGTACAGTGAGTGCAGTGGGTACAGTGAGTACAGTAAGTACAGTGGGTACAGTGAGTACATTGGGTACAGTGGGTACAATTTCCCCTCACTTTGTAGAGATTTGACCTCACTTCCTGTTGTGTCTTTAGGACAGTAAGTGGGAGGAAATCTCCTCAATGGGATACAGACGGCGAAAAATAAACTGGTGTTCAGATGAAAGGTTTAGCAATGGGAAACACTTTTTGATAGATAAAAAGTGTGTTTTATATACAACTATATAGATCAGACCAAAATGAGGGACAAATCAGAAGGAAAGAGGGACAGAGGGGCATTGCTCCAAATCAGGGACAGCTGGGAATTATGGTTTACTGTTAAAACTAAGTGTGAAATGCAAAACTTCGGTGGGTGTATAAAGATGTCCGCTGCCGCCTTCTGACTGCAGGCTTACTGCGGACGAGTGCAGGTGTACCAAGATGGCCACGACGGAACGTCACTTCCATACCTCCCAACTTTTTGAGATGGGAATGAGGGACACCTATCAGCAAAAGTGTGCAGCCATAGGACACACCCCTTGCCACGCCCCCTTAAAGGAGAATTGTACAAAAGAAGAAGATTGGTTAGACCCACAAGTGCTTTTTTACCACTACTATTCCTTTATATTGGCTTTTGGAATTTACAAATGCAACCATTTAGAAATCAGATGAAAGGTTTTAGCGCTGGGAACACTTTTTGATAGATAAAAAGTGCATTTTATATACAACTATATAGATCAGACCAAAATGAGGGAGAAATGAGGAGGAATGAGGGACAGAGGGGCATTGCTCCAAATCAGGGACAGCTGGGAATTATGGTTTACTGTTAAAACTAAGTGTGAAATGCAAGACTTTGGTGGGTGTATAAAGATGTCCGCTGTCGCCTTCTGACTGCAGGCTTACTGCAGACGAGTGCGGGTGTACCAAGATGGCCGCAACGGAACGTCACTTCCATACCTCCCAACTTTTTGAGATAAGAATGAGGGACACCTATCATCAAAAGTATGCAGGCATAGGACACACCCCTTGCCACTCCCCCTTAAAGGAGGATTGTACAAAAAAACAAGATTGGTTAGACCCACAATTGCTTTTTTTACCACTACTATTTCTTGATACTGGCTTTTGGAATTTACAAATGCAGCAATTTAGAAATCAGATGAAAGGTTTTAGCGCTGGGGAACACTTTTTCATAGATAAAAAGTGCATTTTATATACAACTATACAGATCAGACCAAAATGAGGGACAAATGAGGAGGAATGAGGGACAGAGGGACATTGTTCCAAATCAGGGACAGCTGGGAATTATGGTTTACTGTTAAAACTAAGTGTGAAATGCAAGACTTCGATGGGTGTATAAAGATGTCCGCTGTTGCCTTCTGACTGTAGGCTTACTGCGGATGAGTGCGGGTGTACCAAGATGGCCGCGATGGAACGTCACTTCCATACCTCCCAACTTTTTGAGATGGGAATGAGGGACACCTATCAGCAAAAGTGTGCAGGCATAGGACACACCCCTTGCCACTCCCCCTTAAAGGAGAATTGTACAAAAAAACAAGATTGTTTAAACCCACAAGTGCTTTTTTTTACCACTAATATTCCTTTATATTCCTTTATACTGTTAAAACTAAGTGTGAAATGCAAGACTTTGGTGGGTGTATAAAGATGTCCGCTTGTCGCCTTCTGACTGTAGGCTTACTGCGGACGAGTGCGGGTGTACCAAGATGACCGCGATGGAACGTCACTCCGTTAGATATTCTGATGGGTAGCGGCTTTCTGATAGAACGCTGGTTTATTTTTCGCTGCTTGTATCCCGTCAAGGAGATTTGCACTCACTTCCTGTCCTGAAGACACAACAGGAAGTTGGTCTAGTTTTGGGTGGACATAGCCTTTAAATACCCCTCGTTTTGTCCCAAGCTCACGAGGAAGTGATTCAGTAACACCAAGCCGGATTTACTGGCAATCTTTTAGCACCTCCGGTGACACCAGCATTCAGTCCCTCCGCTAGGCACAATTTTTTTTTATTCGGATAAACAATTAGCAGCATTCTCAGCCGATTAAACAACGATCACGATGTAAACCATTAGATCAACAGATGAAAGACAAATGGTTCTCATTAAATAGCAATTATGAGCGTGCGGGAAGATGGAGGAAATCGTTATGCGGTGACACATGGCATGGCATCGTTCACGTGTGGATGGAGCTGCTCATGGGTGCCAGCGCTGGGGATTGAAGGACAGTCACCAGTGCGGGAGCCACATGTCAGGGCAGAGGGAGATGTGTCAGCTGGAGAGGAGGGTGTGACTCCATAGGTGTGTACTCCCTGCTATAAATATACATTGCTGGATGTATGAACAGGTACACACTCCTCCGACACCCAGGGATGGATATAGGACTCCGGCTGATGAGGCCTTCCACCATGATCCTGATGATGGTAACCCTCTGCACTGCAGGTAAGGGACAGACCCTCCATCAGGATATATAAGACTTATGTCACCAGCATACCACCGCAGACTTTTCTTATAAATTCCACATTTACCTTACTTTTTTTTTCCCCACAAATCACAGTGCAACGTTTCGAGGGTAGGGGTTGCCACCTTTTCTTCAAGCCAAACCTGAACACTTTAGCGGCGCTTAGCAATCTTATTTTTACGCGTCAACTCTTTTTTATTACATTTTTTTAAAAGAACAAACAGAAAAAACAACAAACTACATAACATTAAAAATATATATATATATTTTTAAAGGGGTTGTAAAGGTTTCATTTTTTTTTTAAAATAACAAACCTATCATACTTACCTCCACTGTGCAGTTCGTTTTGCACAGAGTGGCCCCGATCGACCTGTTTTGGGGTCCCTCGGCGGCTGTCTCGGCTCCTCCCCGCAAGAGCTAACCACCCCCCCTCTGGGAAGCGCTCTCCCAAGGGGGTTAGTTTGTGGGCACAGCTGCCAAGTGTATCACTCGGCTCCGCCCCCACCTGGCACGCGGCGTCATTGATTTGATTGACAGCAGCGGGAGCCAATGGCTGCACTGCTATCCATCGTCCAATGAAGAGCCCACAAGAGCTGACGGAAAGCAACGCGGGATCGCGCCCACGGAGATTCGGGGCTCAGGTAAGTAAAACAGGGGCTCGGGGGGGCCGGAGAGTGCAAGGGGTTTTTTCACCTTAATGCATCCCCCCGAGCCCCTGTTTTACTTACCTGAGCCCCGAATCTCCGTGGGCGCGATCCCGCGTTGCTTTCCCCCAGCTCTTGTGGGCTCTTCAACACGAAGCTTTACAACCCCTTTAAGGGGGAACACTGTGGACTCTGTTGTAAAGGGGAACTCTGATGTAAAGGAGTTACTGCTTACCAAACCTCTAACTTACATCAGAGTTCCCAGCATTCCCCCTAAAATTAGGGTCCTTAAAGCCCCCCTTATATCAGAGTCCACAGGGCACCCCTTACCTTTAGTGTACTTACTTGCTTGGAGGCAGGAGAGAGAAGGGAGGGAGGGGGGGAGGATTTCAGTTACAGACATTGGATGGTGAGCTCACTCACCCGAGGATGGAGGCTCAGGCATCGACACCTTCCATCCACCATGTATCTGAGCTGAGTTACTGAGCTTCAAACTTCCAGCCCCACACACATCCCTTTCCTGGGGCGCAGAACACTGGGGATTGGAGTGTGGGTGGGCAGACAGAGGGGTAGGAGTGGGAAGGGGAGGAGCAGATGGAGCCCTCCCTCCTGTCCGTGTATGGGGGGTGGGGCCCGTGTGCACACCTGCGCACTTGGCATTTGTGGTACTTGATTACTTGGGGAGCCACAGTCCATTCTGAATATTGTGTCCGGGTTTTAGATGGTCAGAAACCCAGACACGTGATTCAAAACCCGGACTGTCCGGGTGAATCCCGGACAGGTGGTAACCCTATTCGGGGGTCCATGCAGGACCCCTTCCACCACCCTCCTGATGATGATCACCCTCTGTAATTCAGGTAAGGGACAAGACCTGATCGGGCTATAAAAAAAATAGAGGAAACATGTCACAAGCATACTGTGGCTCTTCAGTAAGTTCACATTTTTTTGGAAAGATCACATCACAGTACAAATAGGGTGTTTCGAGGTTGTGAAGGACCCCCTTCCACCACGTTCCTGCTGATGGTCACCCTCTGCACTGCAGGCAAGGGACCGTCCCCAATCAGACTATAGAAAATATGGGACATATGTCACCATTTTTTTATTTGAGAGATCACAGTGCAAATAATACAACATTTCAGGGCCACACAGGACCCCTTCCACCATGATCCTGCTCAGGGGTGTCGCTAGGTCTACAAAAGATCTGGGGCTAGTGTAGTAAAGAAAGTCATACGCTTGGGCGGGCATACACATGTATATACAGTAATATACATGCGTGTGTATATATCCCCAGAGAGCCCCCCCACTTACATCAGGGCCCCCAGAGAGCCCCTCCTTACATCAGGGTCCCCAGAGAGCCCCCCACTTACATCAGGGTCCCCAGAGAGCCTCCCCCTTAAATCAGGGTCCCCAGAGAGCCTCCCCCTTAAAATCAGGGTCCCCAGAGAGCCTCCCCCTTAAATCAGGGTCCCCAGAGAGCCTCCCCCTTAAATCAGGGTCCCCAGAGAGGCCCCCACTTACATCAGGGTCCCTAGAGAGCCTCTCCCTTAAATCAGGGTCCCCAGAGAGCCCCCCCCTTGTATCAGGGTCCCCAGAGAGCCCCCCCCTTGTATCAGGGTCCCCAGAGAGCCCCCCACTTACATCAGGGTCCCTAGAGAGCCCCCCATCCCCTGCAGAGAATCGGGGCTATGTGCCCCAGATTCGGGGCTATAGCCCCAAAAGCCACCCCCTAGCGACGCCACTGAACCTTCTGATTGTCATCCCCTGTGCTGCTGGTAAAGGACAGACCCCCAGTCAAGCTATAGAAAATAGAAGAAATATGCCAACTCAGTCATCCTCTGTGCACAGATAAACCCCTATCAGGCTAAAGAAAACAGAGAAAATATGTCACCAGGACACCACACCATGGATCTTTAATGTAAAGTTCACATTGTTGTTGGTGAGATCACATCGAGGTTGTGCAGGGCCCTTCCACCATGATCCTGGTGATGGTCACCCTCTGCACTGCAGGTAAGGGACAGACCCCGATCAGGATATAGGAAATACAGTAATATGTTAACAGTACATAAAACATCTTTGTTAAAAAAAGTCAATATATTTATTTATAGAGAGAATAATCACAGTGCAAATAGTGCGACATTTCAGGGCCTAGCAGGACCCCTTCCAGTGGAAGGCTTCCACCATGCTCCTACTGATGGTCACCCTCTGTACTGCAGGTAAGGGTTATCCTCTGTGCACAGGTAGGGGACAAACCCTGATCAGGAGGGTCCATGCTGTCAGGTTAGCAAATGGGCAATATCAGAACCGATTCAATCATACAGTTTGTAGTGCACATAGATTTGCAAAACAATGGGATAAAGCAATGTTCCCGAACCTTGTTTTATCTCACGGTTACTGTGAAAACGTGTGAATGCATCAATGCAGTGCATGTTATCTCAGCTTGCAGAGATTGGATTCATTGAATGAGTTTACCAAAAATGTAAATACTGCAGAATATACAGCCTCGTGCTATATAACTAAGCTCCATTTCATGCTGAATAAACTAAATTATTAGTATCTTAACTAGTATCTTAAATAGGAATAGAAATATCTTTAGATAGATTTTTTACTCCAAAAGCATTTTATTAAAATAAATTTGATAAAAATAAAAAAAATTGATTGAAATCAAAAAAATCCAATTTAAATAAAAATAACAATCCTAGGTTATATCCACCCAAGGAATAAACCAATAAAGTATTACACCGAAAGCATTAGAAAATTCCATCAGAAGGAAAAAAGTCAGCTTGTGACGATTGTTTCACTTTGCAAGAACAGTAATAAGGAGATCAATCTAATAGGTATATATTAACCACTTCAGCTCCGGAAGATTTGGCTGCTCAATGACCAGGCCACTTTTTTGCGATACACCACTGCGTCGCTTTAACTGACAATTACGCGGTCGTGCGACGCTGCACCCAAACAAAATTTACGTCCTTTCTTTCCCACAAATAGAACTTTTTTTTGGTGGTATTTGATCACCTCTGCGTTTTTTTTTTTTTTTTTTGCGCTATAAACAAAAAAAGAGCGACAATTTTGAAAAAAACACAATATTTTGTACTTTTTGCTGTAATAAATATCCCCATTTTTTTTTTAAAAAAGCTAATTTTTTTTCATTTTAGGCCGATATATATTCTTCTACATATTTTTGGTAAAAAAAAATCTCAATAAGCGTATATTGATTGGTTTGCGCAAAAGTTATAGCGTCTACAAACTAGGGGATAGATTTATTATTATTATTATTATTATACAGGATTTATATAGCGCCGACAGTTTACGCAGCGCTTTACAACAACATTAGGGCAGACAGTACAAGTACAATATAATTCAATACAGGAGGAATCAGAGGGCCCTGCTCGTTAGAGCTTACAATCTATGGCATTTTTATTATTATTTTTTTTTTTTACTAGTAATGGCGGCGGTCTGCGATTTTTATCTGGACTGCGACATTATGGCGGATACATTGGTCACTTTTGATACATTTTTGGGACCACTGGCATTTATACAGCGATCAGTGCTATAAAAATGCACTGCTTACTGTAAAAATGTCACTGCAGGGAAGGGGGTTAACACCAGGGGGCGATCAAGGGGTTATCTGTGTTCCCTGGGAGGTGTTTCTAACTGATGGGGGAGGGGACTGACCTAGAGAAAGTGACGGATCGTGGTTCCTAGCTATTAGGAACACGCGATCTCTCTCTCCTCAGAGAACAGAACAGGGGTTTACACACACACTTCCGTGTTCTGCCTCTTGTGGCCGCGATCATTCGTGGCCGGCGGTCATCGCGACCGTTGGCCACGAGCATCGGCATCCCCGCAGTGCAGCGGGCGCGAGCGCGCGGCTGCTATCCCGATCCCACGAGCCGACGTATAACTACGACAGCTCGCGGGATCGCGCCGACCTGCCGCTGTAAGATGACGGTGGCTGGTCGGCAATCGGTTAAGAATAGAAGAGATAATGTAAGTAATAAGTAATAATAAGTACCACACAATTTTGAAAGAACGGTAGAAACCAAAAAGTAGGAGTATATAGAGAGAAGAGGGGAGAAAAAAGGGGGGGAAGGGATTAATTGGGGGGAGGGTTCACAAGTGGTGATGCGATCCCAAATGAATAAAAATTATATACAAGGCAAACAGAGTAAGATTACCAAGTCAATAATAGCGTGTCATAAAAGTCTGGAGGTAAACAATGCTTAACCCAAGGAAGCCAGAGTTTCTCAATTGACCCATTCGATCTCTTTCCATTACTTCCATTGAAGTATGAGTACGAGCTTTATTAGTTCCGTGTATGGTTTCAGCTAGAATTAAATATTGAGTTTTCCATGCCTTAGCAATGGTCAGGGCCGTCTTTCATATTGATTGGACCCTGGGCAAAACTTTTCTTGGGGGGCCCCCCAATGCAGTTTCGCTCTCCACCTGCTCTGAGACATACAATAAATAGCAGCTAGACTCAAAATCAGTTTACTGAATCAGATCAGGCAGCTATTGCGATGGGTTGCCAGAGGTTACAGTGTATCATTACCGCTCACTGACTGGTTGCTAGAGGTTACAGCACACATTACGGCTCACTGATTAGTTGCTAGAGGTTACAGCACATGATTTCTGCTTGTTGATTGGCTGCTAGAGATTACTGTGGATACGACCTCAGGGGGGCATGATATACATATGATTGCCGCCATTTATATATGAATGCCAGTAATTTACATGTAAACACAGGGTCTGCAGGTGAGTCATCTGTACACAACAAAAGGGCAGAGCTGGGTAGCATTAGTAGCAGCACTTCACACTGAGATATTGGGACACAGCACGGGACTAAAACCTCAAGGCATGAGGGAATTTAAACCAGGATAGTTGGCAAGTATGAGGCAGCTGCTCTGGGCCCCACAACAATGACAGGGCCCAGGGCAGCTGCCCCTTTTGCCCTGCCTTAAAAACGACCCTGGCAATGGTTTGCTTTGAAACTTTTAGGAGCTGTAAAAGAAGGCGAAATTGGTTCCGTGTGATCCCATCCGGTTTCAGGTTTAATAGAGCTGTAGCAGGATTGGGCTGTATAGGTCTATCAAAGATTTTGGAGCCCAAGTCAAAAACTGCCCTCCAGAATTTTTGGGCGATTGGGCAATCCCACCAAATATGAAGTTGAGTGCCAGACTCCGAACAGCCATATAAACAAGCTCCAGGGTAATCAGAATCATATTTCGATATTCTAGCGGGGACCAAATACCAATGGGTTAGCACCTTAAAGTTAGTTTCTCCAGCAACAACATTAGAAGAAGCAGACTTAGTGGAGGACCATATGCTAGACAATTCACTAGCATTAAATGGGCTTGGGAGCGAGCACGTACAAGTGCTTTCTCTGGGGACACTCGCTGAAGAGGAGGGGCTTGAAGCGCTGGCGGGATGCCCCAGAAGAGGAGGGGCTTGAAGCGCTGGAGGGATACCCCAGAAGAGGAGAGGGGCTTGAAGCGCTGGCGAGATACCCCAGAAGAGGAGGGGCTTGAAGCGCTGGCAGGATACCCCAGAAGAGGAGGGGCTTGAAGCACTGGCGGGATTCCCCAGAAGAGGAGGGCTTGAACTCTGGCGGGATGCCCCAGAAGAGGAGGGGCTTGAAGCGCTGGCGGGATACCCCAGAAGAGGAGGGGCTTGAAGCGATGGCGGGATTCCCCAGAAGAGGAGGGGCTTGAACGCTGGCGGGATGCCCCAGAAGAGGAGGGGCTTGAAGCGCTGGTGGGATACCCCAGAAGAGGAGGGGCTTGAAGCGCTGGCAGTATGCCCCAGAAGAGGAGGGGCTTGAAGCGCTGGCGGGATGCCCCAGAAGAGGAGGGGCTTGAAGCGCTGGCGGGATACCCCTAGAAGAGGAGGGGCTTGAAGCACTGGTGGGATGCCCCAGAAGAGGAGGGGCTTGAAGTGCTGGCGGGATACCCCTAGAAGAGGAGGGGCTTGAAGCGCTGGCGGGATGCCCCAGAAGAGGAGGGGCTTGAAGCGCTGGAGGGATACCCCAGAAGAGGAGGGGCTTGAAGAGGTGGAGGGATACCCAGAAGAGGAGGGGCTTGAAGCGCTGGCGGGATACCCCAGAAGAGGAGGGGCTTGAAGCGCTGGTGGGATACCCCAGAAGAGGAGGGGCTTGAAGCGCTGGTGGGATACCCCAGAAGAGGAGGGGCTTGAAGCGCTGGTGGGATACCCCAGAAGAGGAGGGGCTTGAAGCGCTGGTGGGATACCCCAGAAGAGGAGGATACGGGCTGCTCTGTGCAAAACCATTACACAGAGCAGCTACGTATAACATGTTTATTATTTTAATTTAAAAAAAAAAAACTTTTAATGTTACTTTAAGTAGTGGATGTGTATGGGTTATTTTTAGAGGATAAGAATATGGTCTATTTATATTTGGGTAGATTGTAATGAGATCTGGTCCAACTCCACTCCATCCATGGATTCCATTTAATCCCTCTAATTCCTCTCTGTTTATATTATGTTTTACACACATTACAGTATATCAGTCACAGTTTTATTATTGCCGGGTGATGATGAGCATGCAGTATACACTCACCCCTTGTACTGTAAACATTGTATTGTGACGAATTGGTGCGATCTGTACTTACTTACGTCACAATTCTTCACCTTACATCACCCTGGACAGTTTGTCATCTCCTTCTAATTGTTTGTATATATTTATATGGTATATGTACAGTGTATATACACTCCCCAGTCACTTCATTAGGTACACCTGTTCAATTGCTTGGTAACACAAATTGCTAATCAGCCAATCACATGGCAGCAACTCAATGCATTTAGGCATCTAGACATGGTGAGGACAACTTGCTGGAGTTCAAACTGAGCATCAGAATGGGGAAGAAAGGGTGATCTAAGTGACTTTGAACATGGCATGGTTGTTGTTGCCAAATGGGCTGGTCTGAGTATTTCACAAACTGCTGTTCTACTTGGATTTTCATGCACAGCCATCTCTCGGGGTTTACAGAGAATTGTCCGAAAAGGAGAAAATATCCAGTAAGCGGCAGGTTTTGTGGAGGAAAATGCCTTGAAAGCATGGATCCATCCTGCCTTGTATCAACGGTTCAGGCTGGTGGTGGGGGTGTAATGGTGTGGGGGATAATTTTTTGGCACACTTTGGGCCCCTTAGTACCAATTGAGCATCATTTTACCACCACAGCCTACCTGAGTATTGTTGCTGACCATGTCCATCCCTTTATGACTACAGTGTCCCCATCTTCTGATGGCTCCTTCCAGCAGGATAATGCACCATGTCACAAAGCTCCAATCATCTCACCACTGGACAATGAGGTCACTGTACTCCAATGGCCTCCACACTCAACACATTTCAAATCAATAGAACACCTTTGGGATGTGATCGAATGGAAGATTCACATAATGGATGTGCAGCCAACAAATCTGCAGCAACTGTGTGATGCTATCATGTCACTATGGACCAAAATCTCTGAGGAAAGTTTCCAACACCTTGCTGTATCTATGCCAAGAAGAATGAAGGCAGTTCTGAAGGCAAATGGGGATCCAACCCGGTATTCACAAGGTGCACCTAATAAAGTGGCCGGTGACTGTATGTCCAAACAAGCATTCTATTCTTCTATTTTATATCAGTGGGCAAAAGATACAAAGTAACAGCCTCCAGCATGTCATGCTTCACCAGGAGCTTGACAGAGAGCATGGCATACCCAGAACTGTTACATTGTATCTTCTGTTTAGACTTCTTTACATTGGAGGTAAAACGTGGGTAATCCTCCAGTTGCATTGTCACACTACAGACCTGTAAGGGTGTGTGTTTCTTCCTATGGACTGTATACTGTATATACAATCCCCTGTATGGTGTATATGGTGTCCTCTAGTAGGCTCATAGTAGTACATGGTATTATGCATCCCAGTCGGGGAGCCAGTACAATCAGGTGAAATCAGAAACTTGACTGCCATCATTGGAACATGAATTGAGGAGTCCTCCTGACTGTCACCATTAGAACATGGATGGGGGGAGTCCCCATGGCTGCCATCACTGGAACATGGATGGGGGAGTCCCCATGGCTGCCATCACTGGAACATGGATGGGGGAGTCCACCTGACTGTCATCACTGGAACATGGATGGGGGAGTCCACCTGACTGTCATCACTGGAACATGGATGGGGGAGTCCACCTGGCTGTCATCACTGGAACATGGATGGGGGAGTCCACCTGACTGTCATCACTGGAACATGGATGGGGGAGTCCACCTGGCTGTCATCACTGGAACATGGATGGGGGAGTCCACCTGGCTGTCATCACTAGAACATGGATGGGGGGAGTCCCCATGGCTGCCATCACTGGAACATGGATGAGGGATTCCACCTGACTGTCATCAATGGATCATGGATGGGGGGAGTCCACCTGGCTATCATCACTAGAACATGGATGGGGGGAGTCCCCATGGCTGCCATCACTGGAACATGGATGGGGGGAGTCCACCTGGCTGTCATCACTGGAACATGGATGGGGGAGTCCTCCTGACTGTCATCAATGGATCATGGATGGGGGGAGTCCACCTGGCTATCATCACTAGAACATGGATGGGGGGAGTCCCCATGGCTGCCATCACTGGAACATGGATGGGGGGAGTCCACCTGGCTGTCATCACTGGAACATGGATGGGGGAGTCCTCCTGACTGTCACCATTAGAACATGGATGGGGGGAGTCCCCATGGCTGCCATCACTGGAACATGGATGGGGGAGTCCCCATGGCTGCTATCACTGGAACATGGATGGGGGAGTCCCCATGGCTGCCATCACTGGAACATGGATGGGGGAGTCCACCTGACTGTCATCACTGGAACATGGATGGGGGAGTCCACCTGTCTGTCATCACTGGAACATGGATGGGGGGAGTCCACCTGGCTGTCATCACTGGAACATGGATGGGGGAGTCCACCTGGCTGTCATCACTAGAACATAGATGGGGGGAGTCCCCATGGCTGCCATCACTGGAACATGGATGGGGGGAGTCCACCTGGCTGTCATCACTGGAACATGGATGGGGGAGTCCACCTGGCTGTCATCACTGGAACATGGATGGGGGAGTCCACCTGGCTGTCATCACTGGAACATGGATGGGGGAGTCCACATGGCTGTCATCACTGGAACATGGATGGGGGAGTCCACCTGGCTGTCATCACTGGAACATGGATGGGGGAGTCCACCTGGCTGTCATCACTGGAACATGGATGAGGGATTCCACCTGACTGTCATCAATGGATCATGGATGGGGGGAGTCCACCTGGCTGTCATCACTAGAACATGGATGGGGGGAGTCCCCATGGCCGCCATCACTGGAACATGGATGGGGGGAGTCCACCTGGCTGTCATCACTGGAACATGGATGGGGGAGTCCACCTGGCTGTCATCACTAGAACATAGATGGGGGGAGTCCCCATGGCTGCCATCACTGGAACATGGATGGGGGGAGTCCACCTGGCTGTCATCACTGGAACATGGATGGGGTAGTCCACCTGGCTGTCATCACTGGAACATGGATGGGGGATTCCACCTGTCCGTCATCACTGGAACATGGATGGGGGATTCCACCTGACTGTCATCAATGGAGCATGGATGGGCGGAGTCCACCTGGCTGTCACTACTGAATCATGGATGGGGGTATCCTCCTGACTGCCACCACTGGAACGTGGATGGAGGGAGTTCTAATGACTGCCATCACTGGAACGTGGATGGGGGGAATCCACCTGGCTGCCATCACTGGAACATGGATGGGGGATTCCACCTGACTGTCATCACTGGAACATGGATGGGGGATTCCACCTGACTGTCATCAATGGAGCATGGATGGGGGGAGTCCACCTGGCTGTCACCACTGAATCATGGATGGGGGTATCCTCCTGACTGCCACCACTGGAACGTGGATGGAGGGAGTTCTAATGACTGCCATCACTGGAACGTGGATGGGGGGAGTCCACCTGGCTGTCACCACTGAATCATGGATGGGGGGAGTCCTCTTGGCTGTCACCATTAGAACATAGATAGGGGGAGTCCTCCTGGCCACCACCACTGGAACATGGATGGGGAAAGTCCTCCTGGCTGCTACAATTAGAATTTAGATATGAGGAGTCCTAATAGCTGCCACCATTAGAACATGGATGGGGGAGGGGCTCCTGGCTGCCACCATTGGAACATAGATAGGGGGAGTCCTCATGACTGCCACCATTATAACATGGATGGAGGGAGTCCTCCTGGCTGCAACCACTGGAACATGAATGGGGGGTGTCCTCCTGGCTGCAACCACTAGAACATGGATGGGGGAGTCCTCCTGGCTGCAACTACTGGAACTTGGATGGAATCCTCTTGCCTAATTAGGGGTTGCTGTAAAGACGAGGCAAACAATTGTATCCTTCCCACCAGCCCATCTTGGGAGCCAGCAAGAAAAGGTGGCTATGTTCCTACGTTTGGTGGGACCACGGAGAACAAACATAGCCACCTTATAACAAAAAGTCAGATCACAGCAGTAAAAAATAAATCATTTGGAGATTTGGAGATGCCTGAGAGCAAAAGAAGGGACTTCTCTGAGTTCCAAATACAAGAATACTTGTACAGAACTATTTTTTTTTAGCAGAGTTTAATGTCCCTTTAATGACAATCCCCACCCCTGAGCTGAACCTAACCCCAATCTTGGCTTTAAATGGTAGAAAGTGATAAATTAAATATTAATATCACAGCTTAAACCTTTCAGACTGTTGTCCAAAATATCATCAAGTTTAAAATGTGTTCAATCAAAGTTTTGGCGCCCATTTAAAAAACGGTGAATTACTATAGCGCCAATTCTATGTGCTGAGATGAGGAGGATGGTTGGTCTTCGTAGAACGTGTGTCATGTACTCTCTGCCTCGTCCCATCTTCAGTTTTGGAATGTATTTTTATTACGATTGGAGGAATTATAACATCGAGATGCTTATTTACTTTTCTGCCATCTTATTGGGCTTAGTGATCTGTAGGCGGATTTTTATGGCGTTATAAACGATATCAGGTTTTACAGTCAGTTTCGACTGATGACTTTTTTATCGTATCCATCAACATATAATAGGATGGCGTCCTTATTGTGGTATTTATATAGTTCTGGATAATAGATTTGAATTTGTGAGTACATAAGATCTGGGTGTATGTTGATTCTAGTTGATTAGCGGTTGCTGAATATTGTTAACCCCCTTGCTGCTGGCCCTTTAAATAGCCCGTGATGCCAGAGGTTGGGGGCTCACAACTATGCACTCAGTATGATTGGTGGCGTAGTGATGATGTCATTGGTAGCCCAGCCCACTGGCTCCTGATCACTGGTCTTTGATGATGAGCTGTCTGTAACAACTTGTCATTCATCTGGAGGGGGGGGGGGGGGCGCTATTCGAGTGTACAACATCCCAATGTCTATATGTGGCTTCTTGGTTAAGGCCCACCTCTGCGCTGCCTCTTATATATGTGACGCCGGTGGGAAGAGTTTAAGGCCCCGTGTACACTTGTGTGTTGCGGCAACATGGGGTAACGCATGCGGATTACCTCAATGCATGATAACACACCGGCTGTATGCGTCATTCATTGTGGAGCTATTCATTGTAAATGGCACCTCGATGCACCGCAGTACATACACTGCGCTTTGTGTTGCTCTGCGTTGCTAAAGAAGGGTCATGCTCATTCTTGATTCGATGTGGTCCATTGACAACCATTTCCTAAACAACAGGCTGCCTTAAGGAAGCACGTTAATGCACTGCAATTGGATTGGTCCTTAACCACTTCAATACCAGGCACTTAGACACCTTCCTGCCCAGGCCAATTTTCAGCTTTCAGCTCTGTCGCAATTTGAATGACAATTGCGCGGTCATGCTACACTGTACCCAAACACATTTTTTTATCATTTTGTTCCCACAAATAGAGCTTTCTTTTGGTGGTATTTGATCACCTCTGCGTTTTTTTTTATTTTTTGCGCAACAAATAAAAAAAGACCGAAAATTTTGAAAAAAAAACGAGTTTTTTTTGTTTCTGTTAAAAATTTTTGTAAAAAAGTATGTTTTTTTTCTTCAATGACGGGCACTGATATGGCTGCACTGACGGGCACTGATGGGCACCGATGAGGTGGCACCAATAAGGTGGCACTGATGAGGTGGCACTGACGGGCACTGATAGGCGGCACTGATGGGCACTCATAGGCGGCACTGATTGGCACTGGTAGGTGGCATTGATGGGTACTTATGGGTGGCACTGATGGGTACTTATGGGTGGCACTAATAGGTGGCACGGATGGGCACTGATAGGTGGGCACTGATGGGCACTGACAGGTGGCACCGATGGACACTGATGGGTGGCACTGATGCCCCTAAGGGTGGCATTTCTGGGCATCACTGCAATATATAGGTGCCAATCAGTGCCCATTTGTGGGCACTGATTGGCACAGATTGGGCACTGACTGGGCACACTGGGCACATGTGGATGGCCATGGGGTGCATACCTGGCCACCCACATGTTGCCCCTTCCCTTGTGGTCCTAGTGGCGATCCCTGGTGGTCCAGTGTGGTCATCTGAGGGGGGGCTGCGCTGGTTAACAATCAGCACAGACCCCCCCCTGTCAGGAGAGCCGCCGATCGGCTCTCCTCTTCTCGTGTCTGTCAGACACGAGTGAGGAAAAGCTGATCAACGGCTCTTCCTATTGACATCGTGATCAGCCGTGATTGGACACGGCTGATCACTTGGTAAAGAGCCTCCGCCAGAGGCTCTCTACCAAGATCGGTGGAGCAGTGTCAGACTGACACACCGCTCCACCGATTGCCGCGATGCGCGCCCCCGTGGGACGCGCGGCAGCATATTGTCCTGCTGGACATCATATGACGCCCAGTCAGGATAACTGAACCACCACCCGGCCGTCATCTGCTATGGGCCGGGTGGGAAGTGGTTAAAGTGGTTGTAAACCTCAGACTTGTACTATGAAGAAAGTATATCCCTCTATAGTGTGCGCTTGTCTCAATCCAGAGCACTGAGTGTCATTTCTGTCTGCTGCGTCCTTCCCCTGCTATCCTCATGAATCCCTTCTGACAAGTTTTCCTGACACCAAGAGAACAATGGTGACAGGGGAGGGACCTCCAGCTGATTGACAGCCTCAGCTCTGTTCCTCTGTGCTGTTTGGAGGGGTGGGGGTGTCTCTTCCCTCCAATCAGCCATCAGTGCTCTCCTCACTGAGCTCTGCAGATTGTAATTTCAGCTCTCCACCCCCTTTTTTATGAGCGTTCAGACAAGCTTTATAAATTCAGCACTTTGAACACATGTAGAGGAAGGAAGACTACAGATCAGAGCCAGGACAAGGGGTGGGCAGGACAGGAAGCTGCCCTGGGCACTGTGGTATCATGTAAAGGTGGGGGGCACTACAAGGAGATTGGGGACGGGGGAATTTGGGGGGTGGCATGGGGTAAGTACAGTAAACCCTTGGATTGAGAGTAACTTGGTTTGAGAGCGTTTTGAAAGACAAGCACATTTTTTTTATACATTTTAACTTGATATACAAGCGATGTCTTGATATACAAGTAGCGTCATGTCACAACTGAGTATAAGAGAAAAGAGAGGCGCCTCTAAGTGTAGCAATTTGGTTACATTTAATGAATGTACAACATTTAGCAACTCACATGGGTGATGATTAAAACAGATACATCTAAGTATGCAGGCATCCGGGGTAAAGCTGTCCACATAGACCGTCCTCCTCACCGCCATCAACATCATCCTTCCCACGCTGCGCTCCAGAAGTGCTTCAAGACTCGCTTTCAGATCGCTCTACTGCAGGGTAGTCTTCCCGGTCACAATTGTAGACTGACATTGATGAGAACCGGCGGTGTGGAGGACGGTCTATGTGGACAGCTTTACCCCTTGATGCCTGCATACTTAGATGTGCCTCTTTACATCATCAACCATGTGAGTTGCTAAATGTTGTACCTTCATTAAATGTAACCATATTGCTACACTTATAGGCGCCTCTCTTCTCTTTTATACTCTGGAGCTCCTGCTGGATTTTGCTTCTAATCCCCTTGTGGAGGCTTCCATTTGTGGATGGACATTTTTTTGGTTACACAACCTGGTCACATCGCTATAATCTTTTTATATGGACTATAAACTGAAAGACTTATGAATAAATGGTTGTGGAACGAATCATCTGAGTTTCCATTATTTCCTATGGGGAAATTTGCTTTGCTATACAAGTGCTTTGGATTACAAGCATGTTTCTGGAATCGGATTATGCTCGCAATCCAAAGTTTTACTGTATTGTTCTAGGAGGGGAAATTTGGGGGGTGCTAAGAGTGGTGATTTAGGGGGATTTGTATTGGGAAGGGGGAAGAAGAATTGTACTAAGAGGGGGGATTTAGGGGGAATTTGTGCTGGGAGGGGAAATTTGAGACGGGGGGAGAAGATGCGTACTAAGAGGGGAAACTTTAGGGGTAAAGGATTTGTGCTAGGAGGAGTAAATGTTTTTTTTTTTTTTTTTTTTCAAACACAGAAAAAGAAAAAAAAACATTTTCATATATATATATATATATATATATATATATATATATATATATATATACACATATACATATAAAACAAATACCGTTATTGCTGCTTCCAATTTGCAGAGTATAACTTAGCACATTGTGATTCAGTTTTTAGTAGACACATATGACTTATTATCAAACAAGACAGAAAAAGAAAAAGAAAGAGAAAAAAAAAATGTTTTTTTTTTTTTGACGGGGGGAATTTGGGGTATGGGGGCAAAGATTGAGAGGGGGGATTTCAGCAGGGGGACAGATTTGTACTGGGAGGAGGAGGAATTTATGCTTCGGGGGTAAGCATTCAGGGGGATTTTTGCTGACACATAATACTTATACATCTTGGGGGGGGGGAATTCGGCCTGTCCGCCCCTAGATGACCTTGTCCCAGTACTGCTGCAGATACACAGGTCCAACTTATGTAGGGAGATTTGTTTCATCTCTGTGTATCTCGCTCAGGTGACCGCTGTGATTGGCTCACAAAGCTATTGTATTTTATTTTTTTTCTTTCTTTTCCAATATTTTTATTACGGTTTTAATAAAAGATAGAAAAGACAACTATTAAACGTATTGCAAATGAAATATTTCTCCAGAATCATTCAGTAAAACTAGGAGGTAACAATGTTAAATTATCCAACATTACATACCAGTACAATGTAGAGAAAAAAAAAGTATTTTTTTTTAATGCAAGCCGTATAGGTCGTGGAATTTGACTTTGTTTTAGCCTCTTGTCCTTATGCAGCAGGGCTCCGACCGGGAGTGGGAAAAGCAACAGGGAGAGCCAATCAGGGGTGCTACATTGTGATGAGCATACTGAAAGCAGGAGAGAGCAGAGAGATGAGCTCATTAGTATGCTACTTCTCTTTTCACTGTCCAATCACATTCTGGGGGAGGGACAAGACCTGTATGTGTTACTGAACTGCAGCAGAAGGAAAAAAAAATCTCCTCCCTCGCCGGACAGGGCAGTGCTGTTAAAATTTCAGGACAGGATGGACAGAAATGCAATCCCTTTGGCAGGTAGAACAGGGAAAAGGGAAGATCTTTCACTTTATACCACTGAAATTTCCAGTTTTAAAGAATATGAGGGCTACCACTGCAAGCCTCTCCCCCTGAAAATGCTAGTTGCCTGGCTGCAATGTTGATCCAGGACACTGGTATTCTGGAATGATGGTCAAGCATTGGAATTTCTGGATTCACTCAGGAAGGGTTTCCTTTAAGAGGGAGAAGCGGTGACAACACGTGTACTATCAATGACCGGCCGCCCGATTGGGGGACTCTGCAGACTGGAGGAAGCACACAATGGGCTGCTTGTGTTATAGAGACACAGTGTGTGTGTGCAGAAATGTAGAAATATTGATGCCTTCTATGATAAGATATTCTGGAGAAGTTCCAGGACCGGGCTATGAGATAACACTCCTTCCTGGGAAAAAGTAGAGGAAAAATCATTCATCATCAGCTATTAAATGATATGTGACCCTTCACCTTGTAAAAAAAAAAAAAAAAAACAGTTCAGGCTAAAAAAATAGAAATGAAAAGCAAAACATTTCTGTATAGATAAAAAAAACATTATAAATAACTTCTTTTTTTCTTTTTTTATAAGTGATCACCTGTCCTCTGTTCTCAGCTGCATAAAGAGCTTAGAGAAGTGGGGAAGGAGAAACAGCAGGACACTGGTCTTCCTGGTAAATGGCTGTGCAGGGGGGAAGGGGGGAAGGGGGGGGGGGGTCAGCACAAGTCTAACCATTGAAGGACTGGTATGCTGCCCTCCCAGCACAGGCACAAAACTGATAACTCTGGGATGGATGAGCTATCATGCCTAGTGCGGTCAGTTTTAATAGGAAAGCAGAGGGACTGGCAGGATCACCAGGGATTTCACATGGAGGAAGCAATACAAAGAGAACAGGAGACTTTCTCTTACAAGTACATGGTACAGTAACCACATATCAGGCATATGAAAAGTTGGGGTAAAATGTGTCTAAATCTAAGAATGTATGATAAAATGTGTCTAAATCTAAGAATGTATGATAAAATGTATCTAAATCTAAGAATGTATGATAAAATGTATCTAAATCCAAGAACAAGGATATATTACATTGTATCACACCAATGCTTAAATCTGATGGCTGCATTCGTTTTCTCCATTCTATTTTTTTCCCGATCTGTGCCAGTCACACCTTTCCTGACAACGTTCACCCACTGTACTGTGTCTGTGCAGCATTGTCACCCTCAGATAGAACTACAGTACACCTCCCCCTCTCCTTATCTCTATAACAAAGGGGGGAGGTGGGGGGTAATCTGTGCTCGCCGTTAGGAATTGGTGGCACTACTGCTCATCTGTGAAAGGACTTTCTGCATTTGGCCACTAGATGGTGTTACGTATCGTAGGATATTCCACATTTAGCCAATAGATGGTGCTAAGTTCCATAGGAAATAATTCATTTGGCCACTAGATGGTACGAGGTATCATAGGAAGTTCTGCATTTGACCTAAAAGGGTGCCAAGTATAATAGGAAATTGCACCTTTGGCCATTAGGTCGTAGTAAGTTTCCCAAGAAATTCTGCATTTTGTCACAAGACGGTCTTAGATAGCATAAGAAATTCTGCATTTGATCACTACATGGTTCTGTATTTGACCTGAAATGATGCCAAGTATCATAGGAAATTGCACCTTTGGCCACTAGATAGTACTGTGTTACTTTGTTAAATTCAATATTTGGCCTTTTAAGGAGGTTGCGCACTTGACCAATAGATGGTGCTAAGTACCAAAGGAAATAATGCTTTTGGCCACTAGATGGCACTAAGTATCATAGGAAGTTCTGTATTTGGCCACAAGATGGTGTTAAGTATCATGGGAAGTTCCGCATTTGGCCAATAGATGGTGCTAAATATCGTAGGAAATTCCGCATTTGACCACTAGATGGTCAAATGCGGTATTATAGAAGTATTATAGAAGATCAGTATTATAGAAGATCACTAGCACTATCTAGTGGCCAAATGTTGTATTTTCTATCTTAAATCAGTGAAAAACATTTGTCCAGGGCAGTAAGTTGTGCACCTGCCCTCTGGATCCTGTTCCCTCGCAAATGCTACGTTCACCCTCTGGCTCTATTCTACACTCTCTAGCCTAGGTCTTCAATCTCTCCCTTTCTTCTGGCATCTTCCCAAACTCTCTAAAACATGCCCCAGTCAGACCCATACTTAAAAAGCCCTCACTGGACCCATCCATTCTTCACAACCTATGCCCCATCTCCTTGCTCCCCTTTTTATCCAAACTCCCTGAATGTCTGGTCTACAACCAACTGAGCGACCACCTTGCTGATAATAGCCTTCTCGATCCCCTTCAGTCTGGATTTCGTCCTCCACAGAAACTGCTCTCCTAAAACGATCAAACGATCTACTAATGGCCAAAACCAATGGACACTACTCTGTACTCCTACTCCTGGACCTCTCTGCTGCCTTTGATACAGTTGACCACCCCCTCCTCATCAAAAAACTCCACGCCTTTGGTCTCTGTGACTGTCCTCTTCCCTAGTTCTCCTCCTACTTATCCAACCGCACCTTTAGCGTTACTTAAAATTCTACTTCCTCTTCTCTTCCTTTCTCAGTTGGGGTCCCCCAAGGTTCTGATCTTGGACCTCTCTTATTTTCAATCTACACCTCCTCCCTGGGTCAGCTGATAGCCTCCCATGGCTTCCAATACCACCTCTACACTGACGACACCCAAATCTATTTCTCTACCCCTCAGCTCACTCCCTCCGTCTCCTCACGTATCACTAATTTACTATCAGATATATCAGTCTGGATGTCACACCACTTCCTCAAACTCAATCTATCCAAAACCGAACTTATCATTTTTCCTCCCCCATATGCCTCTTCCCCTGATCTCTCTGTCAAAATCGATGGCACAACTATCAACTCATCCCCACATGTCAAGGTTCTAGGTGTAATCCTGGACTCTGAACTCTCCTTTAAGCACCACGTCCAATCACTGTCCAAATTCTGCCGCGTCAACCTCCGCAACATCTCCAAAATACCCCCCTTTCTAACCAATGACACAACAAAGCTCTTAATTCACTCGCTGGTCATCTCTCACCTCGACTACTGCAACTCCCTTCTCATTGGCTTACCTCTACATAGTCTGTCACCTCTTCAATCCATCATGAATGCCGCTGCCAGACTCATCCACCTTACCAATCGCTCTGTGTCTGCCACTCCTCTCTGTCAATCCCTCCACTGGCTTCCATTGACCCAACAAATTAAATTCAAAATACTAACAACTACTTACAAAGCCATCCACAACTTGGCCCCCAGCTACATCACTATCCTAATCTCTAAATACCAACCCAATCGTTCTCTACATTCCTCTCAAGACCTCCTGCTCTCTAGCTCCCTCGTTACCTCCTCCCATGCTCGTCTCCAGGACTTCTCCAGAGCCTCTCCAATCCTATGGAACTCCCTACCCCAATCTGTCCGATTATCTCCTACTCTATTAGCTTTTAGATGATCCCTGAAAACCCTTCTCTTCAGAGAAGCCCACCCTACCCACACCTTACAAGTGTATTTTCATTTTCTCCATCAGCTCATCCCCCACAGTTATTACCTTTTGTTCCACTTGACCCTCCCTTCTAGATTGTAAGCTCTAAGGAGCAGGGCTCTCTGATCCCTCCTGTATTGATTTGTATTGTAACTGTAATGTCTGCCCTCATGTTGTAAAGCGCTGCGCAAACTGTTGGCGATATATAGATCCTGTATATTAATAATAATAATAATAATAATATTTGTTTTTCTGCCCCATCCACACAGAACAAATGTACATGCACATTCACCAAATTAATTGCTATGCATTTTTTTTATTTATTATATATAAATACACCCCTATTTGTTTTTATTGCTATAATACAGAGATTTCATAACTTTATATTAATATTAATTTTATTTAAATATCTACTGTATTATCTATCTATCTATCTATCTATCTATCTATCTATCTATCTATCTATCTATCTATCTATCTATCTATCTATCTATCTATCTATCTATCTATCTATCTATCTATCTATCTTCATTGTGCCCTGGGCCCCATAGCAGTCATACAGGATGCTATGTTTATAGCTATGTTCTTGGATGGGAATAATGAAGTCTGGTTAGAAGTGACATTTTCCGTGTTTTTCTTACTCATGTAATTGTCAAATATAAAGACAGATCCTCCCTATAACACGCGGCCCCAGTTTTTATGGAACTCCCTTATTGCAACTCCAAGACAGAACAATGCGTATTCCATCAATTAATTCTGAATAATGATAGGTGGGGTCCCGGCTGCGCTGCCTGTGACAGGTAGAGATGATGGCGGTACCGCGCACCTACAATTAGCCTGCTGCCAGCGGGAATCTGTCCAACTCCCAGCCCCGGCCAGGTTATATATATATATATATATATATATATATATATATATATACAGTATCTCACAAAAGTAAGTACACCCCTCACATTTTTGTAAATATTTTCTTCTATCTTTTCATGTGACAACACTGGAGAAATGACACTTGTCTACAATGTAAAGTAGTGAGTGTACAGCTTGTATAACAGTGTAAATTTGCTGTCCCCTCAAAATAACTCAACACACAGCCATTAATGTCTAAACCGCTGGCAACAAAAGTGAGTACGCCCCTAAGTGAAAATGTCCAAATTGGGCCCAAAGTGTCAATATTCTGTGTGGCCACCATTATTTTCCAGCACTGCCTTAACCCTCTTGGGCATGGAGTTCACCAGAGCTTCACAGGTTGCCACTGGAGTTCTCTTCCACTCCTCCATGAGGACATCACTGAGCTGGTGGATGTTAGAGACCTTGCGCTCCTCCACCTTCCGTTTGAGGATGTCCCACAGATGATCAATAGGGTTTAGGTCTGGAGACATGCTTGGCCAGTCCATCACCTTTACCCTCAGCTTCTTTAGCAAGGCAGTGGTCGTCTTGGAGGTGTGTTTGGGGTCGTTATGTTGGAATACTGCCCTGTGGCCCAGACTCCGAGGGAGAGGATCATGCTCTGCTTCAGTATGTCACAGTACATTTTGGCATTCATGGTTCCCTCAATGAACTGTAGCTCCCCAGTGTCGGCAGCACTCATGCAGCCCCAGACCATGACACTCCCACCACCATGCTTGACTGTAGGCAAGACACACTTGTCTTTGTACTCCTCATCTGGTTGCCGCCTCACACAATTGACACCATCTGAACCAAATAAGTTTATCTTGGTCTCATCAGACTACAGGACATAGTTCCAGTAATCCATGTCCTTAGTCTGCTTGTCTTCAGCAAACTGTTTGTGGACTTTCTTGTGCATCATCTTTAGAAGAGGCTTCCTTCTGGGATGACAGCCATGCAGACCAATTTGATGCAGTGTGCTGTTTTGCTGTTTATGGTCTGAGCACTGACAGGCTGACCCCCCCCCCCCCCCCCTTTATATATTATATATTATTATTATTATTATTATTATTATTATTATTATTATACAAAAAACCTCCAAGTTAAAAAAAAAAAGGGTAGGTGTTTTTTTGTGTGCTGCAACACAGGCGTGGGTTAGGGTGCCATTTAAAATGACAACATTCATTGCAGTAACATGTAAATCTAAATTTAAAAATGTAATTATTTCTATTGATAATATGATGATGATGAATATGATGGTGATGATGATTATTATTAATTTTATTATTATTTTATATAAAAAAAACTCTAAATAAAGAAAAAAAAAAGGTCATTTTTTTTTTTTTTTCAAAAAAATTTCGCCTTAGCAGCTTGATGAGTAGGATGAAGAGTTTCAGCTTTGGTGAAGTATGAAAAAAATTCAAATTTCCCTTCCTGCATTATAAAGTGTGGCAGAGCCAACTGAGTCACCCTGGCAGTGAGCCTCCCTCCAGACATCAAGGGGAATACAATCCCCCCCAGTCTGGGCAGAGTTATGGATCAGAAAATTCCTCTGTGAAAGATGAACTCAGCTGCGTGTGAGAGTGCAGGCGCTGAGTCATTGAGTGTCTGGGGAAGAGTCTCAGAAAGTTCCCACGCCTCGTTATGGAGAATTTAGTGAGGAGCTCTGTGTGTGTCTAGTGTGAGGACTCCTCCGGGCTCAGTTTGGATAGAGGAGCGTATTTAAGTCATCTTTTAAATTACTTAGGTGAGGTCGAAAAAAGACACAAGTCCATCAAGTCCAACCTATGTGTGTGATTATATATCAGTATTACATTGTATATCCCTGTATGTTGCGGTCGTTCAGGTGCTTATCTAATAGTTTCTTGAAACTATCAATGCTCCCCGCTGAGACCACCGCCTGTGGAAGGGAATTCCACATCCTTGCCGCTCTTACAGTAAAGAACCCTCTACGTAGTTTAAGGTTAAACCTCTAATTTTAATAACTGGCCAGGTTAAACTCCCTTCCACAAAAAAGTTTTATCCCTATTGTGGGGTCACCAGTACGGTATTTGTATATTGAAATCATATCCCCTCTCAAGCGTCTCTTCTCCAGAGAGAATAAGTTCAGTGCTCACAACCTTTCCTCATAACTAATATTTAATTGAAACATTTAATAACCCATACGTGGCCTCAGCAATCAAGAGACAGTGAGAATAGGGATTTTAGTGTGCTCAAAATACATCAGAAAACAAAAAAAAATATGTTTGAATGTGTACAATGAAGAAACAATGGATCGACACATTTCGTCCAATTAGGGCTTCCTCAGGATGCACTTCATTTTTTGATCTTTACAACGATGCAACTGATGAATGATACAATATATACATACATATATAAAATAATCATATATAATACTGAAATGATCACCAGAGGCACAAAAAGTTGACAGTAATGCAACGTGACATAAAAAATCGATCACCATTTTATTCCCTAGGGTCCCTGCTAAGATTTTTTTTTTCTATAATATTTAAGGGGTGAATTCAGGCTAAAATTCGGACCTGAATCGCACCTGAACTGGTGTACAGACACGCACCGGACCCCAGGCACGAACCCGCAGCCGCATATGCGTGAACCCAGCCTTAAACTTGTAAACAAAAAGTGCCAAAAAAGGGACTGGTCTTCAATTGGTATAATTCATGTGGCACTCCTGGTCTGCGCTGTGCTGCCCCTCGCTGCAAACTCTCCCACCCTGTTTGTTTCTTCTGTGCATGCATGGAAATCATATTCATTCCCATGTAATAACTGTCTATCACTGTCTATCATTCTGACACAGAATAGATGCCCTCTTCATAGGAATGATTAGGATTTCTTCATGTATGCGCAGTCGCATGGGATTTCCTGAGGGAGATAGGGGACTTTGCAGTGTCGATCTTCTGCAAGCATGGACTGATGACTATAGGACCTTGTAGGGGGTAAATGCAGGGCTGTCATTAACACGGGGCAAAAGGGGCAGCTGCCCCGGGCCCAGTCATTGTTGTGGGGCCCAAGGCAGCTTCCCCTTGAGCCTGCACTGCCCGCAAATAGTTGATAAGTGGATTCAGGAGGGCCCAAGAAAATGTTTGCCCAGGGTCCAATCAGTTTTAACCATTTGCTGACCGCCTGCCCTCGTTTTACGTCGGCTGTTTGAAGAGGAGTACCGTTGTTATGGCAGCGGCTAGCTGCCATAACCCCGGTATCCTCTTCTTCAGCGGGCGGTCGGCTTTCAGATAAAAATGGTCTCTGCGGTGGACTCACCGCAAGATCATTTTTTTCGGTGGCAGGAGAGGGCCCCCACCCTCCCATTGGACGTTTGGGTCCTCTCCCCTGTATGGCTGGCCGCCGAGGGGAAGATGGCCCCCACTCGGCTCCATACCATTGACTGGCGGAAGCGATGTCAAACATCACTTCCACCCATAGCTCTTAAAGGAGAAATGTTTTTATTTTATTTTTTCAAATGACATTTTTTTTTTTTTTTTATTGGATTTTAGTGTAAATATGAGATCTGAGGTCTTTTTGACCCCAGATCTCATATTTAAGAGGACCTGTCATGCTTTTTTTCTATTAAAAGGGATGTTTACATTCCTTGTAATAGGAATAAAAGTGACCCAATTTTTTTTTTTTTAAAAGACAGTGTCAAAATAAAAAATAAAAAGTAAAATAAATAACAATAATAAAAAAAAAAGAAAAGCGCCCGGCCCCGCCGAGCTCACGCGCACAAGTGAACACATAGGTGAGTAGCACCCGCATATGAAAACGGTGTTTAAACCACACATGTGAGGTATCTCCGTGATTGTTAGAGCGAGAGAAATAATTCTAGCCCTGGACCTCCTCTGTAACTCAAAACATGCAACCTTTAGACATTTTTAAACGTCGCCCTATGGAGATTTTTAAGGGTAAAAGTTTGTCGCCATTCCACAAGCGGACGTAATTTGGAAGCGTAACATGTTGGGTATCAATTTACTCGGCGTAACATTATATTTCACAATATAAAAAAAAAAATTGGGCTAACTTTACTGTTTTCCTATTTTTTAATTCAAAAAAGTGTATTTTTTTTCCCCCCAAAAAAGTGTGCTTGTTAAGACCACTGTGCAAATACAGTGTGACAGAAAGTATTGCAACGACTGCCATTTTATTCTCTAGGGTGTTAGAAAAAAATATATATAATGTTTGGGGGTTCTAAGTAATTTTCTAACAAAAGACACTGATTTTAACTTGTAAACACCAAGTCTGAAAAATAGGCCCGGTCCTTAAGTGGTTAAAGATGGCCCTGGGTAAATGGATACTATATCTGTATCTCCCCCAAGCCATGCAAGCTGGAGAATCTAGAAATCACACTTTTTTCCACTGCTGATTACTTAGCAATATCCGCCAGAGTGCAGAAAGTAAAAGTGCTTTTCCCCCCAAGCTTCAGTCCGCTGTACAGAGCTGGGATCCTGTGACATAATGTGCATTCGGCTTCCAAATGAAGACAATTCACAATGTTATTTGCTGACCTGACATAACGGGCTTCAACATTTTTAAAGGAACATGACCCTACAGGCAGCAGTAGAGTGAATGGTGGAAGGCCCCTCAGGCAGGTGGGATCACTTCCAGGGAAAAGCTGAGTGGGAGAGACATGTAGCTGAGTCCATGACAGGAGGAATGAGTCTGGAATGTTCTATAGAAAGGAAGTAGAGCATGAATATCTATGTAGATATTACTAACCCGATTGTATCATCTCTCCGCAGCGCTCCAGGCAGTAACGGCTACCAGAGGTAAGTGGTCAGTTATGAAGGTATTTGTTAGAATTCATTCAGGGGGGTTCCAGGGAAATAGTCACCTGAGAGAAAATTTAATTACTTTTTTGTTATCTATTTGAATGTAAAAAACATAAAAAAAATTAAATAAAACAAAGGTACAAATCTTTATATAGTGATAATGTTTGTTCTATCAAAGAGAGAGAGAGAGAGAGAGAGCAAGAGATAGGCCGGCCATAAATGGGTCGAATTCCAAAAGAATTTTCTTTCGAAAAACCTTATCTAAAGAATTTTTGTTCAAATTTCGCACCATTAGTGGAGCTGCAGCAACGGTCGATTTTCCATTAAATTCGAGTCATCGGGCATGTTGGAAGCTTTTTAAAAAAGAAACGATTTTCTAATCAATGATGGGAGAATCGTGCGAGAAATGCAATCGAAAAAGAAATGCGCATGAGTGCAAGGAAAGAAATTTTTTTTGGAAAGAATAGGAAGATTCCCGGCCATGAAAATTCTTTTCTGTAGCAACATGAGGTGAAATTGAAGGCTTGGTTGGTCGAATTTCGAAATCAATGGTGGCGACATCAGATCACAAAACACACAAAATTTTGGATTTCCGAAAGAAAATTCTAGATAGATAGATAGATGATATGATAGATAGATAGATAGATAGATAGATAGATAGATAGATAGATAGATAGATAGATAGATAGATAGATAGATAGATAGATAGATAGATAGATAATAGGGGTAACAATACCATCCACCGGTCTTACGCTATATATTCACGACCTAAATTCTGATCTTAGCAAAGGTATGTAGCTAACAGTGACCCCCTGCTATGATGATCACGACACCCACCACGGATCTAGGACACTTCTCTAGTGGACGATATATAACTCATGGATTTTTGCCATTTGGGTGAAACATTTCAACATGATAAATCCACCTATTCATATATGCTAGTTTTGTGGCCCCTGCATGCACACGACATTTCAGTTGATGTGGACACGGATGGCTCATGAAGGATTAACTTATTCGTGGACAAATGTACCTATACACATTTACCAAACATATTGGCCGAGCTTATCGATTGACCCATTCAATTGCTTTCAAATGATCGGCCGATCTTATTGATCGCCTCATTCAATTGTTTCCAATATAGGATGCAGATCAGGCATCATTTTGTTGGTATACTCTTTGTTGGTATTTTTTTGTTGGCATCTGTTGACATCTATATATACCTTTTGGCACATTTTTTGATTAACATTGGGGCCATTGGAATGATTGTCATGTACCTTCTGTGCCCATTACAACAATGGTTGAGAATACGGGGTCCATGACAACACGGAACTTCAGATGGTCTTTTTCTCTTGCTTTGCCCCCCTCCCTTGAGAATTAAATCCATTTTCTGTTTTGTTTGGTTTTGTTCTATATTCATGTATATATATATATATATATATATATACACACATGTAGTCATTTTTATGTATACATGTTTATAGGGCTGGTTTTTGGTTCTGTGGGTCCTCTTTTCCTCATTTGAGGTTTCTACTTTATTTCCTTTGCCCGTTCATGCTGCCTATTTCAAATGAATAGTTACACTACATAGTCCTCATTTATTGGACATATTAAATCATTCATATTATGAATTTATCCTATATCAGATTTTATAAAACTTTTTGGCATCTATTGAATGGGCATCGGTGCACACAAATTCTTGTGCATGTTTTTTTTATACATATTTCAGTCATTGAAATCTGTTTTTATATTATCCATATTTTTCTCCACATATGTTGCATTGCAGGCGTTTACTACTACACTGTATATTTATTATACATTTATTATATATATATTTTTTCACACATAAATGCACTTTATGTGTTTTTTATTATTATATATAATTACTTCTTTACAGCACTATTCATGCACATTTACCTGGGAGCTGCGGTTATACAATTGGAATTCTTTTGATTCATTCAAATTTCATTATCTCTTTTTTTCACATATATTGGTATTCTTCCGCATTTTCTCCTGGATATTTGTGTGCCTTCTATACTTAATCACCCTTGTTTGCTATTTAACTAATTAATTCCATTTAATCAATTAATTCTAATTGATCATATAATTGATCACATGACTCATGATACACTAGTATATATTTGTGGCAAAACTTTGTGGTTGTGTAGCTATGGCTAAGCACTGTTGAGAGTGTGAAACGCGTCGGCTAATCTATCCTGTACCCTGCCGTGGTTTGAACTTTTGTTATTTTATACAATAAAGGTGTTTTTATTGGAGTGCGGCTATCCAGATCCACCTTCTTCTAATAGATAGATAATTTTTTGTAGTTGATGTTCCTCTTTCTCTGGCAGCCTGTGGGAAGGCGGGATTGCAGTCCAGAATCTTCGGTGGGGGTTCAGTTGTTCCGAGTGAAATTTCCGTGGCATGCCACACAGCCACGTTGACCTACAAGGGGAAGCCATTCTGCGGGGGGAGCCTGGTCTCTGATCGGTGGGTGGTCAGAGACCAGATAGACATTATAGAGATTAAATAGAGCGATGGAAAAATAGATAAATTATAATATTTAGATGATAGATAGATAGATAGATAGATAGATAGATAGATAGATAGATAGATAGATAGATAGATAGATAGATAGATAGATAATATGTTGTAGTTGATGAAGTTCCTCTTTCTCTGGCAGCCTGTGGGAAGGCGGGATTGCAGTCCAGAATCTTCGGTGGGAGTTCAGTTGTTCCGAGTGAATTTCCATGGCATGCCACATTGACCTACAAGGGGAAGCCATTCTGCGGGGGGAGCCTGGCCTCTGATCGGTGGGTGGTCACCGCCTCTCACTGCTTCGATCGGTAAGTGGAGCCATGTTACTAGTTGGGGCCATGGGAATGGACATTGTCCTGTTATAGCGGATAAATAAAATGGGAAATATGACCCAGTTGGTGATGAATTCCAGATGTTTCCATAATGCTGTGAAGACATGGACAATCGTACACGCACGTACTGAGCTGTTATGTCTCCAAGGTGAGCCCTGGGCCAAGCTGGAGAAGTATACATCAGCCTCTTATTATCAGTCTGGTCCAGTTTCCTGATAATGACAAGGGTGGACCATGCCTACGTAACATGTGTCAGCATGCATGCCTATAGTCATCATCATGGGTTCGTTTGACAGGGTGACAACATAGGAGCATGATCAGGAGACAGTGGTCACCCCACAAGAGGAAGATCCTGAACAAGGACATTTATTGATGGATCACCAGAGATTATTGTATTGAAAGCTACAGCTTTTAAAGGATTGGAAACAAGTATTAGTGTTGGGTATTCTGACCTTCTATTGGTCTGTCTTCTGTCAAACCTTTGTGGTTTTGTACAGAAACAATGTTGTCTTCATCTCTCTGAATATTCCTCACTGATCCATACCTGAACCCTTATATTGTTTCATTGTTTTTCTCTCTACATTGATTTCAAAGATTCTATTAAATGTATATAATGTTGACTTCAAGGTAAGGCAAACCTCAAAATAATAAATATCAATTCTCTTATTTAAGTAAAGACACTGAGGACAAAAGGGACCCCAAGTTATGGCAAGTTCACCTGGGCGTCACCAAAATGGGGTACACTCCAGTGGAAAGCAGTGCGGTCACTATGGTACCATCCCAGATTGTGATCCATGAGAACTATACGAAATACACCAAAGGCTTCGACATTGCTCTGGTGGAGCTGCCGTCTCCAGTGAATTTCACCCGTTTCATCTCTCCTATTTGTCTTCCGGAGAGCACCCACCGCTTCAACCTGCGTAGAACCTGCTATGCCACTGGTCTTGTGACTGTGCCAGAGGATGGTGAGTAGAAGAAGTGGGGAATGGGAAATGGGAGACGTATGCACCTTATTATGTCAGCACTTTTCAAATACTGACTCTTCTGTGTTGGGGGAATTTGTTTTTCAAGCCTCCTTCACAACCTCCCATGAACTTTTCTTCCTTTTATCTTATTTAGTGCCCCTGGACAGCAAGAGGTCCTTACAGAAAGTTGGCCAAATTTTGATCGGTTGGCGAACCTGCAATTGCATTTACAACACACATAGGAGGCCCGATTTAAGCAACCCTGCAAACCCCAGCATGTTGTGCATTACAGAGAGTGACGGAAAGAAGGGCCCGTGTCAGGTGAGTAGGTTGGACATGCAGGGCTGCTGTTAGAGATCATGGGGCCCCATACAGCCTAGCTGACAGAAACAGCGACTCACGCCTAACAGGCAGGTCCAGTCACATGAACAAATTACTCATTCATGCAAACAGAATACCTGTGAGAATGAGCCCTTAATTATGTTTTTTTTATTATTTTTCACAATTTTAGTTTTTTTTTTTTGGCATTGTTGGCTTTGGTGAAATATCAGTGGCCTAAACAAACAAATGAACAGGAGGCACTCTGTACAGAGGCTCCCTGTTCATTCACAAACGAAAGCATTGTAAACATAGGGAGAGCCGTAGGGGTATTGGTTCTAGTAATTGCACCCACTCCCACTCCTACTGCTCTGGGCCCCCCTGTTGAACTTATGGGGCTTGGGCCCCTTATAGCAGGGCAGGTATTACTTCCTTATCAGCAGCCCTGTGAACATGGAATATCTCTTGTGTTAGGGCATGGTGATGAGATACAATGGATTGTTCTTGTTTTTAATTTTCAGGGAGACTCTGGTGGGGCCGTAGTTTGTGAGGAAGATGGGGTCTGGTTCCATGCTGGAGTCATCAGCTTTTCCCAAGGTTGTCACTTGCTGAACAGTCCCACCATTCTGTCTTCTGCCTCCTTCTACCAAGACTGGATTAAGCAAAAGACTGACAATCAAGCCTCCTTCTCTCCCCAGACCTTGGCAGTAGTGGATGATGTGGACAATGACACTTGCAGTGACCTTCTCAGTAATCACACAGCAGGTAACACCTAGTATGGACATACTTAACGTCTCCTTGGCTTCTCGATTCTTGGCAACAACATTTAGGCAATCATCAAAGACTCAGCTGTAGTCATTTATCTATTTCATCTCAAGCTGTAGATAAGATGACATTGGTCATGAGAACTCTCTCAGCTGACCGAAGAACGTGTGTAAGACAAAACTTGACAGGGTATCTCATAATTCTTCTTTTTTGAGGTTGTGGAATCTCACAGGTCAGTGATCCTACTTCTAGCAGTCCTGGAACTTGGCCATGGCAAGTGGACCTCTGGAGAGATGGGAAGAGGACATGCAGCGGGGCCCTTATCTCAGACAGTTGGGTGATAACAGCGGCAGAATGTTTTATTGGGTAAGATATTGTGCTGCAGAGCTGCAAGACATTGTAGTCAATTGGAACCCAATCTATAGCAGTAAAGACACCAACAGACTAAAGATTAAAGGACTAAACCCTTGCCAACATTTCAGCCTTAAAGTAAAAATTGCGGCTGAACAAATATTTGAGGGCAGGAGATACATAAACATATGTCAGGTTTACTATTCTCTGATGGCCTTGGTTTTGTAATTCTTTCTCTTTTATTAGATTAATAAAAATAGTTATATTGTGACACCAGCATGATAGGGTTAGCATTACAGGGTAGAAACATCATGCCCATGAAGTTTATGTCCTAGAGCACATATGTCAAATACAAGGCCCACAGGCCAAAATCTGCCCACCAGGCCAATATTCCTGCCACCTCCGCCTCTCACCTACCATTCCCACTCCCTGTTGTCACTTGTAAACACAGAAGCCTTATGTGTTTACAAGGGACAACTTTGCTCTCATCTGCTCCCAAAAATAACACATACTGCACACACTCATCGAGGAGAGAGAGAATGATCCTAAAAGGCAAGGCAGAGCCGCCTACAAAGGAAGGTACTAGAGCCCAGACAGGTAGGAGAGAGATGCGAGGAAGCTTTGGGGGGGGGTGTTCACACTGTGCATAGTACACCCCTTAACCCAAACACAACTCTCAACCCTGCACTCTGTACACCTCATACTCCTGAACTCTGTACTCTGTATGTACCATCCTCCTGAACTCTGCACTCTGTACACAACGCATTTCTGAACCCTGCACTGTACAGTATGTAGCACTCCCCTAAACCCTGCACTCTGTACATAGCGCACCCCTGAACTTTGTACGTGGTCAACTCCTGAACTTTGCACTGTGTACACAACACACTCCTGAACCCTGCACTCTGTATGTAGCACACCCCTAAACCCTGCACTCTGTACATAGTCCACTCTTGAACTCTAAACTCTGTATGTAGCATACCCCTGAACCCTGCACTCTGTACATAGTCCACTCTTGAACTCTGCACTCTGTATGTAGCTCCTGAAGAGTGCACTCTGTACACTGCATACTCCTGAACTCTGCACTCTGTACGCCGCATTCTTCTGAACTCAGCACTCTGTATGTACCATCCTCCTGAACTCTGTACGTATCCCACCCCTAAACTCAGCACTCTGTACATAGCCTAATCCTGAACTCTACACGTCACGCACTCCTGAACCCTGCACTCTGTACGTAGCGCAATCCTGAACTCTGCATTCTGTAAGTAACGCACTCCTGAACTTTGTACGTAGAGTATTCCTGAATCTTGCACTCTGTATGTAACACACTCCTTTACCCTGCTCCCTGTACGTAATGCACCTCAGATACAACTGGCCCTTTAAGGGCAACCATACTGCTGATGTGGCCCACAATGAAATAGAGTTTGACACCGCTACCCTGGAGTCTTTTCAATTCATACAAACACTGCCAAGATGCAATACTGGATGGAACCCAATTAATCCCCCATTATGATTTTAGGTTCGGTAGGAAACTGAATAAGCTGGAGTAAACCATAGTATCTTGGGGAAAACATACAGATTCCTAGCAAGATTTTTTTGTCTGTGAGTACTGAACCCAAGACCTCAGTTCTGCACCATGCTTTGCAAAAAGCAAACCAGCAGCAACAACAGGATTTTGTAAGGATATTGAATACAATTCAATCACACATTCAAATTCAGTCTAGCCCCACCATTAATTTAAACCAGGCTACTTTTGCTCCACCAGTTATAAGGCTGTGCCTGGTAGAATAAAAATCACTTCCCTCCAATTAATCTGGAATGCTTTAGGGACATGCTTCATTGCTCACCTGAGACTACTACATCATTTTATGTATTTTTTTTACAGTCCTGACTCCTCTGAGCTGCCAGAGGACTGGTCGGTAACAGTGGCTAGCGGGACACCCGTGATGAGAGACATTGCGGTGCAGAAGATCAGTGTTCATGGGACCTACATCAGCCCTGACAAAGGTTCCAACCTGGCTCTGGTTATGCTGGCTCAGCCCGTGCCCCTGGGACCATACAGCCAAGCTGTCTGCTTACCCGATTTCTCCCATCCTATGCCATATGGCTCTTCATGCTGGCACATAGTTGGGAACAATTCAAATCCTGGTAAGTAGGAAATTCTGCTAAATAAATCATAAGGTGTGCCAGTCCAAATAGAAGTAAGCTTGGGTTGCCAAATCTTGGCTTTATGTTGTGAAGGTCCAATGGCTCTTGCTATGGACCTTGGATGATGGGACCATGGTGGGCATAAGTGCATTTTTATTTTAATGGCATTTTTGTTGCATCAAGCTTAGCTCAGGTAAGATATGATAACGATTTTTTTCTTATACTCGTACTTTTTATCTCCACAATCCTCTAATGCCCCTGGATAAATAATGCTAAGAGCAACTGTCAACCTTTATTCAATTTCTGATCCTCAGAAGACCAGACAGGTGCACCACATGGAGAAAAATTGGAGCTGTTAGGTCCTAACCAGTGTAACTGCATCTACAGCCGTCCAAACTCCAACAACCGCACTGAGTCTGTAATGGAGGGGATGATATGTGCATCTAGAGAGGGCGAGAACAGCAGCCAATGCATGGTAAGTAGTCCTTATAGCTTTACTACCCTTAATCGTTTTCTGTATACTGGGCTACCATGGTGGCAGGCCTTTCGCAATTTACAATCATGTTTTTTTATTTTGTTATTTTTTTCATGTGCTTTTTATATGTGCATACCTCTGCCTTCTTGCTTCATAAATTATCGGTCAATGTTCACTGAATACCAGCAGTTAGATGCTAGTTTACTCCAGTAATTTAGATAACACTATCCCAAAGCTAAGTGTGCATCTTTCTAATCCAACGTTGTGTTTGCAGGGTGACTTGGGCGGACCCCTTGTGTGTAAAGAGAATGGGACTTGGTTCCTGATGGGTGTGTATAACTATGGAGGAGAATGCAAGGAAGGAACAGATTCTACACAGCCAAGAGTGTTTACCCAACTAACCATGTATGAGAACTGGATAGACAAGGAGACACGAGAAAGGTTTTTCCGACCTGTGATCAATACACCACCACCCAAGCCAGACACGGACAGATGCTCTTTTGACAGTCCAAGAGGTACATGCATACAGTAGATCACTGTTGGTGTGAGACTTAAGGGGGTGGAACTATGTCTGGTTCCTGAGGGTCGAAGCTTAACAACATACATATTGTATATCACTGGTGGTATAAGACGTAAGTGGTGGAACTTTGGTTCCTGAGGGTGATAGCTCTACTACATACATATTGTATGTCACTGGTGGTATGAGACACAAGTGATGGAACTTTCTCTGGTTCCTGAGGGTAGAAGCTCAACTACATACATATTGTATATCACCGATGGCATAAGACATAAGTGGTGGAACTTTGGTTCCTGAGGGTGATAGCTCTACTACAAACATATTGTATATCACTGGTGGTATGAAACTTAAGTGGTGGAACTGTGTCTGGTTCCCAAGGTTAGAAAATTTACTATATACATATTGTACTGTATATCACTGATGGTATGGGGCACACGGGGTGAAGCTGTGTCTGGTTCCTAAGGGTTGAAGCTTTACAGTGTTGGATAGGTGCAGCATGGTGTGGTAGGCATTAAATACACAGCGTTCCGATTTGCAAAGAACGATGTATTGAAGCAGCAGGTTAATGGCACAAACAGGCCTGCGGGGAGGCTCACCAGTTCGTTGCCACTTACAACTGTGCAGCAAAGAGACATCGGTCAAAAAACTCAGGGATGCCGACAGAGTCTGCCATGAGGAGCAAAGTGCAGCCTGGCCGGTCTGACGCAAAAGGGAAGTTTCCTGAGAAGGTAGACATAGTCTCTGCTCTCTCCCTACTCCACTGGAACCTCTCCCTATCATTGGCACTGTCCTTGTCAGACAGGGAACACGCCAGACCCAGGGATCAGAGTCTTAAATAGGCTCTGCTTGACCCAAGATGAGCACCAGGGTCACAAGGGGCATGTGCATCCAACTGGATCATTGCCCTGGGTGACCAAGGAAATCCTAGAGAAACCCAGCTTCTCTTAACTTCAATCCAATCTCCAATCTGCATTGCCGCTAGACGTGTGAAATTCGTTTAATTACGAATCGAAATTCAGAACGCAATTGTTTTTATTCAGAGATTCGGATGTATCTGAATTTCCAAATCACAATAGTAAGAATTTCAACAAATTCAAAATAAATTATAACAAAATGAATTATCCAAATTTGAATACGAATTTGAATTTGAAAACTAATTTGAATTAAAAAATGAATTTGAATTCGAAATGGAAACATATTGCAATAAATACAGTAAGGTATAAAAGTGAAATAAGGATGATGATTCCTACTTAGGCTGCTTAATAGAAAAGAATAAAATTGAATAGAAAAGAATAGCATAGAAAAAATAGATTAGATTAGAAAAGAATAGAAAAAATAGAAAGAATATAGCCGTGTTCCAAAGATTTTATATTTTTTTGAATTTGAAAACTTTGAATCCATTGGAAATTTTTAATTTCGAATAGAATATAATCAAATAGGAAGAATATAGGAGCTTCTGGGACAAAATAATTGAGATATATCAGAAAGTGTCAGGAGTAGACAGGAGTCCAAATATAAGCACCTCGTTGTTTTCCCTTACATCAGATACAATAAGGGTAACCAAAATAGATATTCTTCACCACATGACAACTGCAGCTAGAACAATTATAGCGCGAAATTGGAAAAAAACAAAATAAGCCAACTGTGTTGGAATCGATATGTGAAATGAACGAAATTGAATATATTGAAAAACAGATAAGAGAAGGGTATGTAGGGGGTCAGGTGCCAGAAATATGGCAAAAATGGGAGGAATTTCGGTCCTCGAATAGATTGATGGAGTATTTATAATTGGAGGGGAATGGGAAGGATATGGGATGAAAGGGAAGGAAGAAAAAAGGGGGGGGATTTTTTTTTTTTTTTTAATGTTTAGAGGTATGTATGAGTAATAGGAAATTAATGTTTTTAGGTATGTATGAGTAAAAGGAATTTAGTTAGACGGTTCTATAGAAACAGGAAGAAGTGGGTATCATTAAGATTATTTATTATGTAAAAGGAATTTTTAATGTATGTATTTTTGAAGATGATATGATGTGTATTACTTGTCTTTTTTTAAAAATGTAATAAAAAGAAGATTGATAATAAATAGGAAGAATATAACCGTCTTCTGAAATTTGAATTCCGAAATTCGAACAGAATAAAATAAAATAGAAAGAAATATAGCCTTCTTCCAAAATTTGAATTCCTAAAAGAATAGAAAAGAATAACACGGAATAGAATAAAATAGAATAGAAAATAAAGGAATAGAATAGAAAATAAAAGAAAAAGAATGGATAAAAAATAGACTATATTAAATTACAAAAGAATAGCACAGAATAAAATAGAAAGAATATAGCCATCTTCTGAAATTCAAATTCAATATTTTCGATTCAAATTCGAATACTTCAAATCCATTTGAATCTGATCGAAATGAATAAACTAAATGAAACGAATATCATTACGAATGTGGTGAAACAAAATTAGTAACTTAACGAATTGATCCGAAACAAAACACATTTTTTCGCTCTGCGCATTTCTAATTGCCACTGGTGTCGAGCGCCACCTGCAGAGGAGAATTCAATTACATTTGTATATCATTGGTGATGTGAGACATAAGGGATGGAGCATTGTCTTTGTCTGTTCTTTTTTTTTTTTTCAAATAACAGTTTTTATTAAACGTATAGGCATACATATACATTGAGCAATAGTGTTGCTTATAATTAAGTGCAATAGATAAACAGTCAATGCTATAGACATTGAGCTTCCGATGATAATCATCCAGGTACATTAGTGGTATAATATCTTCCATACCATCTGAAGTTTTCAACCAACAAATAACATTATTAAACTGAGAATGTATTATCATTTTACAGAGAGAAGGAAAATAAAGTAGGAAAAGAGAAAAGAGGGATGGAAGGGGGAAGGGGAGGTGGGGGGGGGGGGGTCTAGCCGCAGACCTAGGGCGGGTCCTCTCGTTTATGCCATTCCTCCCAGACCATGTCATGGGCCTCCATTCTGTTTTGTATCCTGGCTGTCATTTTCTCCATTAGCTCTATGTCTTTTATTCTGGTATAGAGGTCTGCTCGGGAGGGTGGAATCTGTTTCTTCCAGTAGAGGGCCACCAGGCATCTCGCTGCTGTGAGAACATGGCCTAATAGTTTCCTAGAGTGTCGAGATATACGTAGCCCAGACACACCGAGGAGAAACAGTTTCGGGACTTTGGGGACCTGGACGCCCAGTAGGCGATTCAGCAATAATTGTGTTTCCGTCCAAAAGGGAGTTATTTTGGGACATGTCCAGTAAATGTGAAATAAGGTCCCCCTGTCCTTCATACACCGCCAGCATCTATCCGAGCTAGATGGGAAAATGGTGTGGAGGACATCAGGTGTCATATACCAGAAGAAAAGGACCTTGTATGCATTCTCTTTGTACAGAGTGCATAATGAGCTTTTTGCTGCCTGGGACCAAATCGTCTTCCAGGCAGCTTCCGGGATCTCCTCCCCTAGGAACTTCTCCCAGCGGGTCATGTACGAGTGCTTACCCTGATCTGTAAAGTTGTAGGAGTTCAGTATCTGATAAATATCAGATATTAGCCCGCGTCTAGTTGAGCCCTCTAATATCAAACCCTCAAAGGGTGATGGGGTCGAGAACTGTAAGTTCGGGGCAATTGATTGAGCGTAGTGCCTAATCTGCAAGTATCCAAAGAACACTTGCCTTGGTAAATTAAATTTTCTCTGTAGCTCTGTAAAGGACAGTAATCTGCGCGTGCAAGGATGTACCAAATGGCCAAAGTGGAATAGATTCCTCATCGCCCATGGATAAGACATCTGATGAGTAAGGCCTACAGGCAGCTTGGGGTTGTAGAGGAACGATGTGAGGAGTGATCTTTCTGAGCATAGCTTATAGAGCCGTGATACTTTACGCCAAAGTGTACTGATATGGAGCATGGGGCCCAAGAGTTGAGTGGACTCCACCTTCACCCCCGCATTCCACAGCATGCTATTTGGATGGATTGGGGCCATCCAAAGTTTTTCTATTTCTGTCCACTTATTATATGAGCGTTGGGTGAACCAAGAGGCCAGGGTTCGCAGTTGAGTGGCTTGGTAGTATTTAGTTAGGTCAGGGAATGATAGACCGCCGTCTGATCGTGCCGCTGTCATGACTGATTGTGGAATTCTATGTCTTTTGTAATTCCAAACAAATCGTACTAAATCCGCCTGGAGTTTTTTCAGCTCTGATAGGGGTATTGGGATGGGGAGAGTCTGGAATAAATACAGCAACTTTGGTAGGATAACCATCTTGACAGAGGCTATCCTCCCTAGTAGGGAGATATGATGAGCCTTCCATTTCAATAGAAGGTCCCTTATAGTTTTAAAGAGAGGGGGGTAATTGGCTCGATATAGGGTGGAATAAGAGGGAGTAAGCTGTACTCCCAGGTATTTCAATGATGATGCCTGCCAGTGGTAGGGGAAGTAATGTTGTAGGTGTTGTGTTTCCTGTGTTGGGATATTAATGGGTAGGGCTTCTGATTTAGTTGCATTTATCTTGTATCCTGAGAGGGATCTGTATAGGTCAAGTTCGGCGTGTAGGTTCGGAAGTGACATTCTGGGTTGGGTCAGTGTGAGGATAATATCGTCAGCAAACAAGGCTAGTTTGAATTCCCTGTCCCTCAGCGGTATTCCGTGAATGTTCGGGTTTTTTCGGATGGAAGCCGCCAGAGGCTCGACACACAACGCAAAAAGTAGCGGTGAGAGTGGGCACCCCTGGCGGGTCCCATTCGCAATTGGGAAGGCCCGTGATAAAGCGAAAGGAGTTTTTACTTGGGATGAGGGATTAGTGTACAGATGTTTTATTGCTTGGAGAAATGGGCCCTGAAATCCCATGCAATTCAACGTGGCGAAGAGGAAGGACCAGCTGAGGCGGTCAAAAGCCTTTTCCGCGTCCAAGCCAAGGACTAACGCTTGCTGCTTGTTCCTGTTCGCCACGTCTATTAGGTCAATAATTCTTCTCGTATTATCCCCTGCCTGGCGTAGGGGGACGAATCCCACCTGATCCCTGTGTATTAGCGAGGGAAGTATCAGGTTTAGTCGCATTGAAAGGAGTTTGGTAAAAATTTTTAGATCAGAGTTTAGGAGTGCGATTGGCCTGTAGCTGGCACACACAGAAGGATCCTTGCCAGGCTTGGGAATTAACGTGAGGAACGACCTCTGCATGTCAGTGGGAATGGGGGTTTTCTGAAAGAAGGCGTTAAACATCCTGCACATATATGGTAGTAGAATCGGGAGAAATGCCTTATAATACTCATAGGGAAGGCCATCTGGGCCAGGTGATTTATGGGAGGGCAGAGTTTTGATGGTGGCCGTTAGCTCTTCCTCTGTAATTGGTGCATTAAGTGACATCAGGTCCGTCTTAAGTAATTTGGGGAGTCCACTATCCTCTAAATATTGCTTCATACGATCTTTTATTTCAGGTGGGGGCGGGTCTCTGGGGATTTCAGGGTTATTATATAGTGACGTGTAGAATTCTCCGAAGGTCTGGGCTATGTCTTGGGGGTGTGACATAAGGGCCCCCTTTTTATCTTTAATTTGGTGGGGTGTGGACATGTGAGAGCGCTCCGAGAGTTTACGTGCCAGGATAGTATGGGCCTTATTCCCCTTGTCATAGTATGTTTGTCTTAATCGAGTAAGTGCCTTCTCTACCTGTCCTAACGCTAAATCTCGGAGGGTGTTTCTGAGGCATATTACTTTTTTGAGAAGGTTTAGGGATGGTGATGTTTGCAGTCGGAGTTCTAGAGTCTTAAGGTCTCTTTCGGCTTGAATTTTAGATGCCCTTGCGTTTTTCTTCATGGCCGAAGAGATCGCTATACACCGTCCCCGTAGGACTGCCTTGTGGGCTTCCCAGAGGGTGGTTAAGGAGACTTCGGGGGTATTATTTTCTAGGAAGTAATTCTGCAGGGTTGTCTCTAGTTCCGATCTGGACGGAATATGTTGTAAGAGGAAGTTATTTAGCTGCCAGTTACTAGGTTTACGGGTTGGGGTACCTATTTCTAGTGACATAAGGACTGGGGCATGGTCAGACCATGAGATGGGGAGGATCTGGGCGGTTTTGATGGCGCGTAGGGTATTGTTATTAACGAAGATATAGTCTATGCGGGAATGCATGAGGTGGGGGGCAGAATAGAATGTGAATTGCTTATCCCCTGGGTGTAATGCTCTCCATGTATCGAATAAAGCATGTCGCCTAGTCAGCTGGCGAAACAGCTTGGAATCGCGGACGGCCCGAGCCTGATGGGCTGCAGGGTTAATCACGTGACGGTCTAAACCTACTGAGTGCACCAGGTTAAAGTCTCCGCCAACGATTAAATAATCATTGGGTTGTCTAAACAGGCGAGCGAGGACCCTAGATAGGAAGTGTATTTGATGGGTATTGGGTGCGTAGATATTACAGAAAGTTACCGCCTGTGTTTGCCACTGACCTCTCAGAATTATATAGTGTCCCCCCGGGTCTATGAGGGAATCGGTGCATTTAAATGGAGAGCCTTTTTTAAACAGAATGGCAACACCCGCACGCTTGCGAGGACTAAAGGCCTGATAAATCTGGGGGTACTGTTTGGATGCGAAGGCGAAAGCATTCCCTCTGTTGAAGTGTGTCTCCTGCAGCATAGCTACATCTGCCCCAATCTGCCTGAGTTCCCTCAATGCGAGATGTCTTTTTTTGTTTGAGTTCAAGCCATGGACATTAAACGATAGGATCTTAGCCATGGTCGATGATGTGTGCGTGCATCAGATTACTTAGCTTATCCAGTCGTGGACCTTCCAGCAAGTCCCGGGTGTGACGGGAATCAGGCGTGAGAAGAAGCCGAGTGGTTGCTCCAGACCTGCGGCGAGCCATAAGAGGAAAAAAAATTGGGGTGGGGGGGGGATAGAAGAGGTAGAATAAGTGGAGGAGAGAAAGGAAAGAGAGAAAAATAGTTAGTTGCAAATCATTTAGTGATAAACATTTTGTTATTATCTCGGGTAGTAGAGACCGCCCGGATTCTAAGAGGTTCCAGTAGGTCCCCTCGGCCGGGGCCCCTAACGAGGGCTCAGGCCGGGGGGGCATAACGAACAAGCAAAATCAACTGTGTTCAAGTCCTCAAAACAGAGTAACAATTGGGAACTCTAGTGGGAATAACCTCTAGGGGGGGATCAGCGACCAAAAGTTCCACCGCTGAGCTGTCTCCAGCAAGAGGGGGGGGGGTGCCCTGTGTTGCTAAGAAAATGACAGGTGGGGAAGGCCTAGGGGGATAGCCTATAATTGTATTGGGAGGGGCAGGAGAGGAGGGAGATATAGTCATCCTTTTTTAGGCTTTGTTTTGGTGGATCCGCTGGGAGAGTCCCGATCTCTGGGTCGCTTAGTTGGTGGGACCTTCTGCCACACCACTGGAGGGGGTGTGGGCAAATCCACTAAGTCCCATTCAGGCAAGCGGGGTGGTGGGATTTCCATGGTGTCACAAAAGTTTTCCACGTCTTCTGGAAAGCGTAGCACTGCGGTTTTTCCCTGCCTTCGGGCAGTGAGGCTGAAGGGGAATCCCCAGCGGTAGGTGATGTCGTTTTCTTGGAGCAGGATGAGTAGGGGTTGGAGCAGTCTGCGTTTCTGTAACGTTATCCAGGACAGGTCTGGAAAAAGTTGGACCTGCGTGTTTTCAAAGAGAATCTTTTTTGTGGTGCGGGCTTTGCGCATGATGTCCTCTTTCAGGGGAAATGAATGGACCCTGCATATGACATCTCGGGGTCTAGAGATGGGCCCTTTGGGGCGGAGGGCACGATGGGCACGGTCCATTTCAATGGGTTTATTTGGGGGGTCCCCCAGAAGGTTGTTAAACAGGAGTTGCAGAGTTTCGTGAAGATCTTCGGGACCCTCTGACTCAGGTAGACCTCGGACGCGGATGTTGTTTCGGCGTCCTCGGTTATCTAAATCTTCGAGGTGACGTTGCATGTTCCGGAGCATTATATGATGGTCGGCCCCCTGTACTTGGGTGCGATGTACTGCCAGCTTAGTCTCCTGAATTTCCTCCTCCGCCATCTCCACCCTGTCAGATAGGTGTTTAAGGTTAGTATGTATCACTTGGATTTCTGCTCGGCATGCTGACTTGACTTCCTCGATAAGGAGTCTGAAGTCCTCCTTAGTGGGAATAGCCTGGAGACAGTCCTGCCATGAGGTGGGGTGCTGGAGGTGGTGATCTTGTTCCTTATGGTTTTGTGGGCCATGTGATGGGGATGGTTCCCTTATGATTTGGAAAGATGCTGATCCCCTGGGGTCCCATTGTTGTGGTTGGGGGACCGTCCTGTCCCCCCATGTGAGTCTCTGTGAGTGAGAGGGGAAACTCCCATCTCTACCCTCCATAGGGATCAGGGACGGCGAGCTTGTTACCTGGGCATATGATTTCGTCTGATTTGTTCCTTGCTCTGTGGACCTGGAGGCATTATGGCGGGTCTGTCTTTGTGGCTGAGGGGAGACCGGAGGGGGGCCAAAGTATGTTTGGAGGGTGTTACCATCAAAGTTCATCTCTGATAGCTGCCCCATGTCCCCTGTGTTCCCCTGCCCTGGTAGTGGGGGAAAGTCGCTGGGTTGCAGGGATGGTGTGGGGGTCGCCGTTCCTCCCAGGGACAGGGATGGATCAGACATGGTGCGCAGCAGCTGCGGGTAGGCCTGTGAGCACTGCGTGTAGGAGTTAGTGAAGAGGCCTAGTGAGGGGTCCTGTAGCGGGCCGGGATGCTTCCCTTGTTCTGGGAGTGGAGGGGGTGGACTCACCGCAGCTGATCCTCTGCTTCTCCGGTCCCCTGTCTCTCGTTCCAGTTCCGCTGTGCTCTGGAGTAGTGGAGGGGAGGCTGAGCTCCGCCGCGGTGGCTGCCTCATGGATGAGGCAGGGGCCGTCGGCGCCATCTTGTCCCCGCCGTCCTCGGACATAGAGGGGTGTTTAAAGTACCCGTGGAGGGTTGTTGTGGAGCCGGACGGCGGTTGGGATGATCCCCTGGGTTTGGAGGATCTGGTTCTCCTGCTGCCTCCCATAAAATGTAGCTGAAAATCCCCCTTTCAGGCCTTAATGCTGCGGGCTAGTGGAGAGCTGAAGGCTCAGGCGTCCATGCAGGGCAACTTCCGGTCCCGCCCCCCTTGTCTGTTCTTTAATGACTCAAATGAAGATATGTTGATGGAGCACTGGATCTGGAGATTGGTAGGTGTTTGGACCCATTGATATTTTAGTTGGGAGGCTGCTCTCTCAGATCCAATGGGTCAGAGAAAGAGGTCCTCAGATAGGCAGTAGTACGTTTGGTAGGGTGAAGAGAGCACCAGATGTATGTTTGAGAGATTAAAGACTTTCTCTAATCACTGGTCTAGCAACCAGGCCGTTGACCAGAGCAGGCCTCAGTCCATGCTAGAGATACCTGCTTCAGTCCAACTTTATTCAAACCCACACCTGCATAAGCCCTGATAAAGAGGTATTGATGGAGCCCCCAGAACTTGTTAGTTATCCTTTTAGCTGTTATTACGAATAGAAATTGAACTGGACTCTAAACTATACATCTGGTTCCCTCTTCACTCTACTGGTTCCTGAGTGTGGAGGCTTCCCTACATACATGTGTCTGGTTCATGAGCTTGGGTGGTCCCTAACATTTCAATTAGACATAGTCTTCCTGTAATTTTGGAGGCCGCTGTCAAATCTTGCTACACATTTAACTTCACTAAGACTTCCTTAGCACAAGAATCCAAGGTGACGATGTCATTGTCACACCAGAGTTGGATGGAGACATGATATATTTTTGCTTTGGAAGTGTGGCGGCTGCAATGTATGTAGTACCAGGGCTCCCCGTTCCTGGGAGGCCCATGAGCCTCGCCGCCACTTCTAGAACAAATACAATATATTGCAGTTAGTAGTATGCACAGTGCCAGTCCGTGGTATTTATTGTTCATTTGGACAAAGCTTGGTCATGCATATAAATGGAGTTTTGTGTATTTGAAATGCCAGGGCTATGTTTCAGTCACACTGTCTTGGCCCGGTGCTTTCCTAGGGTGATGGTTTTTCATACCTAATTTCCTGTTCTTGGCAGGTTGTGGAAATCCAGTTGCATCTCCCAGTCCTGAGCCTATCGGGGAGGCCACAGATAAGATGTGGCCGTGGCAGGTTGATCTTCAACAGTTTGAGACCCACCATTGTTCCGGAGTCCTTATTACAGAGACCTGGATCCTTACAGCGGCTCACTGCATTCCCAGGTACGTGGTTTGGTACACGGTAACTTTCTCCTATTTTTATGCTCATGACTAAAGGTCAAACATTTTGGAAAATGTTGATTTTTTTTCAGCATTACTACGCATCTTCCTTCAGGCTGAGTTCACATATATGGGAATTGGGGATGCAGGTTTCCCCCACATTCAATTTGCATGACAGGCGAGTTTGACCGGCTCTCAATGGAGCCGGTTCACACAGGTCCAGAACAGCACGGTCCAGATCGCAGAAGGGTCCTGTGCGTGTTTGGGTCCGGTTCAGGTGCAAATTCAGGCAAAAATTAGAATCGCACCTGAACCGCTGAACAGACATGCGCCGGACCTCGGGCACGAACCCGCGGCCACAGATATGTGAACCGGGCCTCAGGCCTTTTCGCACTTTGTTTAATGATGTGGTAGACTTGAGCTACACTATATTGTCAAAAGTATTGTGACGCCTGCCTTTACATGCACATGAAATTTAATGGCATCCCAGTCTTTGTCCGTAGGGTTCAATATTGAGTTGGCCCACCCTTTGCAGCTATAACAGCTTCATCTCTTCTGGGAAGGCTGTCCACAAGGTTTAGGAGTGTGTCTATGGGAATGTTTGATCATTCTTCCAGAAACCCATTTGTGAGGTCAGGCACCGATGTTGGATGAGAAAGTCTGGCTTGCAGTCTCTGCTCTATTTCATACCAAAGGTGTTCCATCGGGTTGAGGTCAGGACTCTGTGCAGGCCATTCAAGTTCCTCCACCCCAAACTCGCTCAACCATGTCTTTATGGACCTTGCTTTGTGCACTGGTCCAAATTATTTGGTGGAGTGGGGGGGGTTATGGTGTTGGGTTGTTTTTCAGGGGTTTGGCTTGGCCCCTTAGTTCCAGTGAAGGGAACTCTTAAGGTGTCAGCATAATAAGTTATTTTGGACAATTTCATGCTCCCAACTTTTTGGGAACAGTTTGGGGATGGCCCTTCCTGTTCCAACATGACTGCGCACCAGTGCACAAAGCAGGGTCCATAAAGACATGGATGAGCGAGTTTGGGGTGGAGGAACCTGAGTGGCCTGCACAGAGTCCTGACCTCAATCCGATAGAACACCTTTGGGATGAATTAGAGCAGAGACTGCGAGCCAGGCCTTCTTGTCCAAATGCCTGACCTCACAAATGCGCTTCTGGAAGAATGGTCAAACATTCCCATAGACACACTCCTAAACCTTGTGGACGGCCTTCCCAGAAGAGTTGAAGCTGTTATAGCTGCAAAGGGTGGGCCAACTCAATATTGAACCCTACGGACTAAGACTGGGATGCCATTAAAGTCCATGTGCATGTAAAGGCATATGATCTACCATCTGATAGGTAAATTTAGTGAGTTGCTCGTTATAGGAAGTTAGATTTGCCTCTGTTCCAGCTTGGCTGACGTTGCGTGTGGTTTCACATTGTGCCGGTGGGTGTCGTTGTCACCATCGGCGGGTGTTGGAAACTCTGTCCCGGAGACAACTCGGTGGTCCTCCGAGTTGCATTCTGGGAGAGGGTATTTATGGAACAGACGGCATGTTTAGGGGTTCGTTTTCAGCCACCTGCTGGCCCTCCTAGCAAACAGGTATGTGTTAGAGTACCACCTCGTGGTCCTCCGTTCCAGAGGCCCGCGTTGCTGCGGCGTGTGGGTGGGCCTGTCTGGGGCCTACCACAGCAGCAGAGGAACGGTCCTGAGCTGTCTATCCTGAGTGAAGAAGCTGGACAACCGAGGAGATCACGGGGGAGGACCCGTCATGGAAGGATCATGCAGAAACATGATCCTTCCATGACGGATCTGGAGAGGGGTCTGGAGAGGGGCCTGGTGACTCGGTTGGAGGACATATCCTAAAGTAATCCTACCGCATAGTACTGCCGGGTTGGCTTAGAGGTCCAAGTACTGTGTCTAACATTCATCGCGAACCAATACATCCTGTGGCAGAGGATCGTACGGGTTTATTTCAAGCAAGTCCGTGGCAGAGACTTTTGTTCGTGCTACGTATTGGCTGCTAGGCAAGTGACAGAGGCCTATCCAGGCGAGCAAAGATCGTGTCCCACAAAAAGGGGATTGCATTCAATTACAATATTCAACTTTAAAGGATGTTCTAAAGAAACCTAAAGAAAGGTATTTGAGCTGCCCTGCAGTTTTCCTCCTACTACTTTTCCTGCTACTTCCTTCGTTACTTGGTTCAATAAAGCATTGAAAACATACTCAAGTGTTGGTGCTTATATCGTCCAGAGGTAAAATCAACGGAACCCTAGACCCGGTGCTGGTGAAACAGAGGTATCGAGAGTGAAGGTAACAGCCCGCTTAAACCAGCAGCTCCACCGAGAGTTAGTGCTACAGTGTATATCAGTGTTTCTCAACTCCAGTCCTCAAGGCGCACCAACAGGTCATGTTTTCAGGATTTCCCTCAGATGAAACGGCTGTGGTAATTACTAAGGCAGTGAAACTGATTAAATCACCTGTGCAAAATAGTGGAAATCCTGAAAACATGACCTGTTGGTGCGCCTTGAGGACTGGAGTTGAGAAACACTGGTGTATATACACTATACATTCATGGTGCATACCTTATCTTATGTACTAGCATTTACCTTACAGTGTGTACTAAAGGGGATACTTTAAAGAAAGGATTTGTATTTGAATGTACCATATTACTTTAAGATAATAACAGTGGTTGCTTCAGTGGAAACAAGCCGATCCAGCACCGAACTGGCTATGGGGTGCTATGTATGAACCTTTTCTTTATTTTTTTAATCCCAGTAACTACAATATGTTGTTCTCTCCATTCTCCCCAGCTACACATCTCTGAATGAATACACCATCATCCTAGGCCGCAAGCAGCAGAACGAGCCAAGCCCCCGAGAGGTGCAGCGCCAGATCAAGAAGGTGGTGCTTCACCCAGACTACAAGCCAGAGATGGGAGAAAATGATGCAGCTTTGGTAGAGATGAACTTTGGCGTCACTTTCAGCGATTACATCCTGCCCATCTGCCTGGCGCCTTACCAGTTTTCACCCCCCACTGACAAATGCTGGGTCATCGGCTGGGGAAGAGTGTACCCTTCAGGCAAGTCACGGCTCTGCACACTAAGCCATTCAATAATCTTTCTTAGATGTCATCAAATTATTCAAACTTTGTTTATGACAAAAATAAGAGTAATAACTCTGTAATGCTTATACAACTTATGGAATGAGTCGTTTACACCGCTGAAAATAATGCAATAAATGAGAACATGTTACATATTCATAGGTGGCCATAAAGTTGTATGTTAGTATGTACTTCTGCAGATTCCAGGAGACAAAAAAAACATCTACGGTATTCGGATGTATGGTTTATCCACCACTCCCTTCCATCGTGTCCAGTCTTTTGTCTGGACCAATGGTTCTTTTTTGGCTTGGATGGCATCAAGTTTAACCTTCAACAACCTCAAGCAGTTGTAGACCAAAGCAAGACCCGATCCCCACCCACCTAAAATAAACCGGGGAATTACTACATCATACAAGAAATTCTCCAACTTGCACAATTCTTCCACTACCATGGATAACATTTTCCAATGTTTTGGAGATATTGTCTTTCCTGTATATGCAGCTGAAGCTCCAATAATAGTCCTTAGAAAATTTTTTTTCATTTGAGACTGTTGAACCAGGAAATATCTGTTCGCCTTTAGGGGATCAATTTTTTTTTTCTTCCCTCATTGGAGCAAATTGGATCAGCTTTAGGTGTATGGTTCTGTGTACTGAGGTTTTCTATGTATTTATTCTATTTCAGTCTTACTCAACCCATTTACCCCAAAGATAATTTTCTCTCAGGGAACCTTCCTAAAACTAATTTATTGGAGGGTAATGGGAATGCCTCTTACATTGGTGGTCTGCAGGAAGAATAAAAACCCTTACAGGGGTGGTCAGAATGCTACCCTTACAGACAGGTAAAACGATAATTGGTGCCATGTTGCTGGTTTTGACAATTTTCGCTGGTCCTGAATCTATGCAGGCACCATCCAATGGGAGGTAAATTAGCCACAACTCAAGGAACCCCCAACAACCTCTAGAGCAGCTATTCTCAATCAGGGGTCCACGGAACAAAGGGGTTCCCCCAAAGTTTGCTAGGGGTTTCTTAAGCTGTGGATGATTGACCTCCCATCTGATGGTGCCTGTATAGCTCCAGGACCAATACCACTTGGCAAAGCCAGTAGCATGACACCAATTATCTTTTTAGCTGTAAGGGTGGCATTCTGACCACCTCTCTTAAGGGTTGTATTCTTTCTGATGACCGCCAATGTAAGTGGCATTTTTGTCTTTGACCCCTATGAATTAACTTTAGCAAGGATTCCCCAAGATCTGAAATTATCTTAGGGGTTCCTTGGGGGAAAATGGTTGAGAAAGGTTGCTCTAGACTAGAGGAACTCTACCGTCCCTTTGAACCCTGCCTGAGATTGGCTGTTCTAATTATTTGTTTTTCTATTGGTTGAACTAGATGGGCTTGTGTCTTTTTTTCAACCTCACTAAATATTCAATCTTTTATATTGGATCTGTTTTAAAATTATCGTTACATCACCTCTGATGCCCCGTACACACGAGTGGAATGTCCGACAGAAAAAAGTCCAACGGGAGCTTTTCATCGTATATTCCAATCGTGTGTATGCCTCATCGGACTTTTTTCTGTCGAAAATTCTGACCGACCTAGAAAGAGAACATGTTCTAGATATTTCTGACAGAACCAATTCCTGTCGGGAAAACCGCTCGTCTGTATGCTGTTCCGACGTACCAAAAACGACGCATGCTCTGAAGCAAGTACGAGACGGAAGCTATTGGCTACTGGATATTGAACTTCCTTTTTCTAGTCCCGTCGTACGTGTTGTACGTTGCACGTTCTTGACGGTCTGACTTTGGTGTGATCGTGTGTATTCAAGACAGTTTCAGTGGAGTTCCGTAGGAAAAACCTTCAGCGTTTATTCCGACGGGAATACCGGTCGTGTGTACAGGGCATAAGTCACCATATTTTTTCAAGCTAATTTTTTATTTAGATTTCATATTGTTATTTAGATGTTTTCATACCTTTATGGTATGGTTTTCTAGCAAGGAACCATTATAAAATGTCCTCTACACTGGCCAAACATGTCCCTCATATTATAGCCTTACAAGGGATTCATCCTGGAGCAATCCTATGCTTGCATTATGTATCAAGTAAATAACAGTTCTGTTTTAATCTGTGTCCCTTCTTTTTCCAGATAACACCTTCTCTCCTCCATTGAGGCATCTTCGGGTCCATATCTGGGATGGAAAGCACTGTGGGTCTTTGAAAAACATAACACAGACTGGCGGACCAGGGCAAATTTGTGCAGCTGCTAACAATACCGCTTTTTCATGCCTGGTATGTACCTGAGGACTTGGTGGCGGGATAAAGAAAAATAACTGGTGCCTGACTGGTGCATGACGGGACGAGGCAACTCTTCTTAAAACTTCTCTTCCCCTTGTCATTTCATATTAATTTTTCTGCACTTTTTCTTCAGCTGGATGACAGTGCCCCTCTTGTATGCCAACCAAACTCTAAAGGTCCTTGGTTCGTGTTTGGTGTTGGCAGCCAAACTTCTCCAAACAAAAGGAATCCCTGTCCCAGTAACTTCACGTCTGTGGTGCCCATGTTATCATGGATCAGAGGGGTGGTTCCCAAAAAGGACCTGAGTCTCTTTGAGAGGAACACAACAGTTCCGACACCTAGCTACAATGAGACTTTGACCTCTCCTAAAACAACTTTGGGTCCACAAAGTTCTAACACAACCTACAGAGAAAGTGATGTGCCTACTAAAGATGTCCACAATTTCACTACTACCAGCACCCAAAGTCCCTGTCTAGAGCCCAACCATGGAAGTGGGATCAATTGTACCGGGCACACAACGGTGCCACCACAGATTCAGAACTCAACCTTGTCTTCTTCAACGACGACTCAAAACACTGGCTCAACAGGGAACACTACAGCCTCTGGAGTGGACAGTTTGTGGAGGAGCTGGTGGTTAGTCGATGTTCTTCTGACAGCTTTTTTTATTTGTCATTACTGCTGATTGGTTTCTGGAGACAGCTTACCTTCTGAGAATCCAAAAACATAATCTAGAGGTGTTACAGCAATTATGAGCTCAGTCAATGGGTTTTCATCCACAGCCTACAAACGGTTGTGAATTTCTATGGGGCAGAGTCATCAAACAGATTATTGTGCACTAATGGATTACCTACATATGTGAAGCACAGATAGAGGCCCTGTCACTCATTCAAAGAAACAACAAAGTCTTGAGGCCAATGTTGGCCTTTGCCCTATTAGCATTTTCTTCAAATGTAAATCCAAGACCAAAAACGTTCTATATTTCAACCTACCAATAACTAAATGCAGTGGCTGGATTACTTTCCTTCTTTTTCCAGGTCTTTTCTCTTTATTTTCACCTGGTGACCCTGCCAGTAACACACTTCCTGTTCTAGGGTGGGAACACTGTACTGTATCAATACCGGAGCAGCATGGTCAACCTAGGTTGCATATCTGATCTGGCCTGCAAACACCTCCCTCTGTTCTCATCTCCATGAGATAGTCAGGAGGTGTTCTATAGGCCACAGAGGTGAACTGAGCAGGGCTTATAACAAGGCTTGGGATGCCAGTTTCACACCCGCAGACCAAAGTCTGCTATTTGGGTCCTTCACTGGTGCCGTTTTTCTGGGTGCACTGCAGATGTGCCCACACCAGCTGGTCCCTGATAGCCACCCTATGCTGATATCACCACTGTGGACCCTTGTTCTGGACCCTGAGAGGACCCCGCTGCTGGACAGCCAATAGGAAGTGTCCATGTCATGCAGGCAATGATGTGGACAAAACAAGGAAGGACTTTGCCTCTATACACAGAAGACTTGGGACTGGAGTGTCATGTGACTGTCACTTTAGGTGAGTAAAAGGTTTTTTTTTTTTTTTTCTTTAATGATTTTGGCAATCAGTTAGAGGGGGTGAGGATTGAGAGGCCAGAGATTAATTTTAAAATGTATTTTTGATGTGCAGTATATACATTTATAAAGTCTAAAAAAATCATGTTTTCTACAGAGAAACTCCAGGAGTGATCTTAATTATTTGCTGAAATATAAAATATTTTTACAGTATTGCACACTAAGATGATGGCTGCTTGGGTGGAGGAGAATAATAAAAACTGTGAAATAATAAACAATGCAAAATGTAACATAGATGTAATCCCAATCACTAAAATCTTATATGATCTTTAACCTGCTGTTGTCACGAGGGTCCTCGTTTAGTGACAACTGTCTCCAAACTGCGGCTCATTGTGGTCACTAGACATGTGCAGAACGGAAAAATTTGTTTAGTTTTGCTTCGATTTGTTATTTGCATAAATGAATTTAGTTAAATTACTTTAATTTGTTTAATTCGTTTTTGGAATTTGTTTCTTTTATTCGAGGTCTAATCAATACGAATTTTCAGAATTGAGTCAAATTCAAATTCCATTCGAATTTCAATCTAAATCAAATTCATTCTATTCAAAATATGAATTTTGGAAGATGGCTATATTCTTTCTATTCCGTTCTATTCTATTGTTTTTTTTTCTATGCTATTAATTTCTATTCTATTCTTCTCTATTCTATTTAAATTTATTCTGTTCAAAATTAGAATTTCGGAAGATGGTTATATTGTTATATTCTTTGTGTTCTATTGTTTTTTCTTTTCTATTATATACTAATATTTTCTATTCTGTTCTTTTCTATTCTATTCTAATTCAAATTTATGGTAAGATGGTTATATTCTTTATATTTTATTCTATTCCATTCCATTGTTTTTTTTTTCATTCTATTCTAATCTTTTATTTTCTGTTCTATTCTAAGCTATTCTTTTCTATTCTATTCAAATTTATTCTACTAAAATTTTGGGAAACGGTTATATCCTTTCTATTCAATTCTATCTTTTTTAATTCTAGTCTATTCTTTTTTCTATTCTTTTCTATTCAAATTCAAATGTATTGTATTCGAAATTCGAATTTCGGAAGGTTATATTCTTTTTATTTTATTCCATTCTATTCTATTGTTTTTTTTTTTTCTATTTTATTTGAACCTCAAATTTCAGAAGATGGTTATATTCTTTATATTTAAAATCTATTCTATTCCTTTATTTTCTATTCTATTTTATTCTGTTCTTTTATTTTTAATTCGACTTTGTTTTGTTTTACTCCATTCTTTTCTATTCTTTTATTTTCTATACTATTCCTTTATTTTCTATTCTATTTTTTTCTATTCTTTTATTTAGTATTCTGATGTGTTTTACTCTATTATATTCTATTCTTTAATTTTCTTTTCTATTCTTTTCTATTCTATTCCTTTATTTTCTAATATTTTATTTAGTATTCTGGTATGTTTTACTCTATTATATTCTATTCTTTAATTTTCTTTTCTATTCCTTTATTTTCTATTCTATTTTTTTTCTATTCTTTTATTTAGTATTCTGGTGTGTTTTACTCTATTATATTCTATTCTTTAATTTTCTATTCTATTCTATTCCTTTATTTTCTATTATTTTATTTAGTATTCTGGTGTGTTTTACTCTATTATATTCTATTCTTTAATTTTCTTTTCTATTCTTTTCTATTCTATTCTATTATTTTCTATTCCTTTATTTTCTATTCTATTTTATTCTCTTCAGAAATTCGAAATTCATTCGATTAGAAAACTATTCAAATAGAATTTTGCCCAAAATTTTCATTTTGATATTTCAGATTAGTTTAAATTCGTTACTGTTGTAATTCAGAAATTCGGATACATCTGAAATTCTTAATAACCAAAAATTTGTCCGAATTTCAAATCGGAATGAAACAAACCACATGTCTAGTGATTACCCTGTCATGGGCTCCCCAGGTGGTGACTACATGCAGCCTGCCTTTGGGCAGACACGGTCCACCGTTATCATTATCAGGAAACCGGTCCGGACCTATAATGGTCAGTTGAGCCTCAAGCAAGTGTATGTGGACAGGAAGTGTCTGAAAGAGGCCAGAGGAGATCAGCAGCAGTGAGATGGGGAAAAGGGAGAAAAAAAAGTGTAAAAAATGTATTTTGTGTAGAAAGAAATGACAATTGTTCACAATGCACAGAGAGAACCAAATGTCATCCAGATGGGATTTACATCTACTTTTTCTATACAGATACGTACAGTATTAGCAGTCTTGTAGCGTGTGAGTGGACGTGTTCTGCTCATACAATCATAGAAACAGTATTTACTATATGAATGTCTTCACTTCCACCTCCGGAGTCTCTGCTCTCTACAGTATTAATGTAACAAATATTAACAATCAGCTGAAGTTTGTTTTAATGACCATTGTCAAATTATTGGAATTTCTCTCTGTAAATGAAAATAAAACGTTTTGTCAATGCACAGCAATCGTAGAATTTCTCTGATGTGTTGAAAAGTCAGAAAATTGTAAAGTGATACATTACTGACTCAATGGTATACTTGGGTGGTCAGCACCAAAGTACCACCACTTAGAGGGCGCCCTGGTGTGGCTGCCGGTGATAGGCGGAGTGGTAACAGTAAGCCGGCTGCTGGAACACTTTCGGAAAGAAGCCGGAATGGTCAGTCACAGCCATCTCCACCCGGAAGGTGAACTGTAGCCCCAGCATGTCTCGGAGTGTGGGGTTGTGTGTTCAGGTAAGTAAATATTAAATACCAGTTATCGGAGAGAGAAGAAGGGGGTTATTATTATTGTTACAGTCAATGACCACCAATGCTGGGGAGGGGGGGGTTCAACTGAATTGTTCCAGCCAGCTACTGACCACCAATGCTGGAGGGTTTATTGTTCCAGCCAGCTACTGACCACCAATGCTGGAGGGTTTATTGTTCCAGCCAGCTACTGACCACCAATGCTGGGAGGGGGGGTTACTAATTCAGCCACCATCTGACCACCAATGCTGAGGATGTAGGGTGGAGGGGTTGTTCCACCCAGCCATTGACGACCAATGATGGGAGGGTTTACTGTTCCAGCCAGCCACTGACTAACAACGCTGGAGGGTTTATTGTTCCAGCCAGCTACTGACCACCAATGCTGCGGCGTTTATTGTTCCAGCCAGCTACTGACCACCAATGCTGGGGGGTTTATTGTTCCAGCCAGCCACTGACCACCAATGCTGGAGGGTTTATTGTTCCAGCCAGCCACTGACCACCAAATGCTTGAGGGTTTATTGTTCCAGCCAGCCACTGACCACCAATGCTGGGGGGTTTATTGTTCCAGCCAGCCACTGACCACCAATGCTGGAGGGTTTATTGTTCCAGCCAGCCACTGACCACCAATGCTGGAGGGTTTATTGTTCCAGCCAGCCACTGACCACCAAATGCTTGAGGGTTTATTGTTCCAGCCAGCCACTGACCACCAATGCTGGGGGGTTTATTGTTCCAGCCAGCCACTGACCACCAACGCTGGAGGGTTTATTGTTCCAGCCAGCTAGTGACCACCAATTCTGGGGCGGGGGGCTTACTAATTCAGCCACCATCTGATCACCAATTCTGGGGATGTAGGGTGGAGGGGTTGTTCCAGCCAGCCATTGACAACCAATGATGGGAGAGTTTACTGTTCCAGCAAGCCACTGACCACCAATGCTTGGGGGGGGGGGGGTTACAGTCCTAGTCAGCCACTGATCCTCGATGCTAGGGGGTTGGGTATTCCAGCCATCTACTGACCCCCAATGTTTGAGGGGGGAGCTATTTCAACCAGCTACTGACCACCAATGCTGGGAGGGTTTATTTTTCCAGCCAGCCACTGACCTGCAATGCCGGGGGTTGGAGAAGTTATTGTTCCAGCCAGCCACTTACTACCAATGTTGGGGGGTTATTAATCCAGCCAGCTACTGACCACCAGTGCTGGGGCGGTTTATTGTTCCAGTCCACCACTGACCATTAATATTGGGGAGTTATTGTTCCAGTCCACCACTGCTCACAAATGGTGAGTTATTGATCCAGCCAGCAACTGACCACCAATGCTGGAGGGGCAGTTATTGTTCCAGCTAGCTACTGACCACCAGTGCTGGGGTGGCTTATTGTTCCAGTCCACCACTGACCACCAATATTGGTGAGTTATTGATCCAGCCAGCAACTGACCACCAATGCTGGGGATATATGGGGTTTGTTCCAGCCAGTGGCAGACCACCAGTGCCTTGGTGGGGGTTATTGTTCCAGCCAGCCCGTGATCACCAATGCTGGAGGAGATATATTTTTCCATCCATCCGGCAACAAAAAACCCTACAGGACCCAACAGTCAGGGACAAAGGTGGGGTTTTTTTTTTTTTTTTTTTTCTAAAGGTGCAATGAAAACTTACTTTTAACTTTACTTTTTTTTTTAACTGCTTTTATTAACCCCTTCCTGCTCAGCCCCTTAAAAGGGTCTTCTATGCCTGGGGAGAAGGTGGGAAGGACCTGCTGATCCTTTGACTATTGTGATTGTTTTTCACAGTGATCACATGATCAGAAGCCAGTCCCACTGGCCCGTGATCATTATTAGAGACTGAGAGCTGACTTAGACAGCTCTGTCTCCATCCTGGGAGTGCACTTTCAGCACAGAAAGCTCTGCTGCCAATGGACACATGTGGGCGTCAGCAAGAGGTTAAAGTATATAGTGACAGCTTTGGGGCATGGGGAATGTGGCAATCCTTGATATCCATTTTGGAGCTCCTGCTTTGGCTGGTGACCCCCCTCCTTCTTTTCAACAGCACTCCTACCTCGGGATACAAGGTTCCTGTGGTGCTGGATTTTGGTCTCCCCCCCCCCCCCTTATATGACCCCTTCTTATGGATACATTGGTGCGGTTGGTCCCTGTATAACTGTCCCTATTACATCTTGTGGACCTCTCCTTCCCATGTCAGTGCGCTGTTGCCCCCTGTTTGCACATCAGCTCACCAAAAAATTACAGCTGATGAAGCTTTACCACGAAATGCGTTGAGAATTCACATCCGTAAGAATACCTTACGACTACACTAGTAATTATTTTATTGTCTATACCAGGGGTCTCCAAACTCTCTAAACAAAGAGCCAGTTTACTGTCCTTCAGATTTTAGGGGGGCCAGACTGTGGCCATTGGCAGGTCCAGCTGTCAGTGGGAAAAAAAAATAATGCCCCATCATTTGTTTCAGTGGGAGGAATTGTGCCCCATCATTGGGTGTCATTGAGAGAAATCATGTCCCATCATTGCTTTCATATGGAGGATTTGGGCCCCATCATCGGTGTCATTGGGAGGAAGGGAGGGATCGGTAAGCTCCCAAAAGTATATTTGCGATCAGGAGCTTTCCGATCACGTGACCGCCAATCACAGCAGTCACATGACCCAAATGCCCGCCTCCTGGCTTTCAGAACCAGATTTGCAGAATCAGAATCCCATTCTCTCAGCTTGGTTTCTTATATACAGGGACAGCTTTGTTGAAGCCAACATGGGGATCACATGGCTCTGTCACACAGCATCTTTGTTTTTTGCTATGTGTGTATCAAATCGGGAGATTTTATTTCACTTCCTGTCCCAGAAGGAAGAAATACCTCAAAAATTAGGGGGGGGGGGGGGGGGGGGGGTTCTCTGTGTAGTTCTCACAAGGACAGGCGTCCCCCAATAGAATATTTTTCTCACTAAGCCCCGGGTTAACACTGGTGCGGTGCAGGAAAATCCCAGCGATTTCCGTGCGTTTCCTGCACCGCATAACAATTGCACTGTTCTGCGATCTGCTGCGGGTGTCAATGGAAAGCTAAAGTGTTTCTAAAGTCTCCAGGTTTTTCACCTTAATGTATTCTATGCAGTAAGGTGAAAAACCTTCTGTGCTGCAGCTCCCCCCCCTAGACCCCCCATTTTTTTTTTTCATTACCGGAGCCCAATCTGATCCAGCGATGTGCACGAACGCAGCGGCTCTGGCCTCTGTCTCTATCCTCACTGGACAGATTGATAGCAGCGGCAACCATTGGCTCCCGCTGCTGTCAATCAAAATCTGTGACATGGGAGCGGGGGGCGGGGCTAAGGTTGCCAACTTTTCTTTAAGCCAAACCCCGAACACTTTAGCAGCCTGGGACACCTTTGGGTGCCCCAAGGAGAGTAGAAATGCGGTGTGCATAGCATGCAGCAGTGAACAGTGGGTGTGGCCAAATTGCTCTTGCTGACATCATCGCCCTGCCCCCCCAGTGATGCCAAATCTTCCCCAGACAACCGCCCGCAGCTCCTGGGTGGCAACAGATTTGTGTGCGACTATCTTGGTTACTCAGAGAGCCACAGCCCGGTCTGAATAATGTGTCCGGGTTTCAAGTCTGCCTGAAACCCAGACACCAGATTCAAAACCTGGACTGTCTGGGTGAATCCTGGACAGGTGTGCAACCCTAGGTGGGGCCAAGTCCTGCTGTCTGTGTCAATGGATGCAGCAGCAGGACCAATGGCGTCCCTAGGGGGGGCCCTGACCCCCCCAACATTATGCTGTGCCCCCCCCCCCCCCCCCCAATTAAAAAAAAGTTTTTTTTTTTTTTTTTTTTTACAAAAAGGTAATGTCTAAGAGGTAGAGCGTCCCCACTCAGCTCCTGCGGGTGATTCCTCCCCCCTCCCTCTGCTCGCTGACACTTCATAATGCGAGCGCTCACACAACCACGGCCGCCCGATCTGCTCCTCCTGCTAGTTGCCCCTACTTTTGTCCCTGTCCCACCATGTGCCCCCCTAAATATGAAAGCTGGAGACGTCACTGAGCAGGACTCAGGAGTGAGTATGCACGGGTGCCCCTCCATGGAAAGCGGCCTTCTATGGGGGGCACCTGATGAAGAGGAGTGGCCTGGGAGCATCAGCGGGGGACCCCAGAAGAAGAGGATCAGGGGTGCTCGTGCAAAAACCATAGGCACGTTTATTTATTTTTTTTTCAATCAAGACCCCAAAAGCAAGTCACAAACTCAGTGCGTTTGCTTAAACCAGATCACATGATTATAAAACGCCCATGCAATCTGGTTCCAGTGCAAATTAAAAAAAAGCTGCCTGCACCTTCTTGGTGCGGTGCGATATGAGCGATGCAAAAAAAAAAAAACACCAGTTAGGATAAGCAGGAACTTTTATTATCTAGTCTAGGATCACGCTGTGAATCGCACCACATTCCTGTGCTAATCACATGCGATTCCATGCGATTCGGTTCACAGTGCGATCCTAGGCTGAATAATAAAAGTTCCTGCTTATCCCAACTAGTGCGGTTTCCTCTGATCTCCACAATGTATGACAACAGGAACCAATTCTTTAAACAAAAATATCTTTTATTTCTATAAATAATATAAATATACAAAACACACAAATACAAAAACACAAGTACATAGTACAGAGCAACGTATAAATATCTGCAGCATTGACATAAATAGTGATTGGATAGAAGGGCTTCCTGTCTATAAAGAGAACCTGTCACCTGCAGAAGAACCCTGAGACAAGTAACGGGTATTCCCAGAGTGTGAGTGTGCAGATTACTGATCAGATGGTCACACACACACATAGACCAGATTTAGAGAGTGTCAGAACATCGTCAAGTCAGGTGACCCTCTCCTTGCACAGCTATTGGTCAGTTTTTCTTCATCTGACAGTTCCCAGTCTGTGTGTGTGGGTGGGTGGTCACCTTGACAGTGTGATCGATTTACTAAAGCTGGAGCACTCAGAATCTGGCGCAGCCGTGCATGGTCGGCCAATCAGCTCCAAACTTCAGCTTGTTCGATTAAGCTTTGGCAATAAAACCTGGAAGCCGATTGGTTTCTATGCAGAGTTGCACCGGATTTTGCCCTCTCCAGCTTTTAGTAAATAACCCCCAAATGTTAGATTACCTCTGGAAAATGACCATGGAGCAGACGGACCCTTCAGTGTCCAGAGATACTCTACAAAAATGCCGGAAATGTAAAATCAAAGCACCCTGCTTTTCCACTGCTGGTTATTCAACAATGAAGGCAAAATGTAAAAAAAGTATAAAATTGATTTGTGTATTGGTCCAAGCTTTGGTCTGAACACCCCCCCATCACCCTGCCTCCGTAGGATTGGTCGAAATAAAGTGCTTAAAGTGAACCTGTGGTGTAAAGCTGGCCATACACTATATAATCTGATTGTCCAATCTACATACAAGATTTACCAAACATTTCAAATAGGAGGACAAACAAACCATTCAATCTGTATCAAATCAGGAACGCCCTTGTATTATATTAGTTGACGGTAGACCCAAGCTGGCCATACACTACACAACCTGATTTTTATTATTATATTAGTTTGAGCTCCCCCCCCCCTTAACTGGGCAATGGTCTGTGCACCATTACAGAGACCAATACCCAGACTGATGTTAATGATGAGCCAATTCTACTGACACTTCAGAATCATAGTGTGAGAGGATGTCGCCAATGATGTCATAGTGACCTCATAGGAAGTCAGACTTCTCAGTAACTCGGACACATGTGGGTGGATTGTTCATCATGGCAAACAGAAGGATCAGTTTATAAAAAAACCCGGAGGATGTTTTGATTTGAGTTCAAACAGTTTGTCTTATAAAGAAATTCTCCTGAAGATTACATCATTTTATCCAGCTGCTTTTTGCATGTTTTCTTAATAACTTTTTTTTTTTTAATATAAAAACTGTGCTTCATAGCTGATAATGTTGAAAAAAAATTTTTTTACTAAAACAGGAACGTTTAAAAATCTGGTGCAGCTTTGCATGGTAGCCAATCAGCTTCTATTATCAGCTTGTTCAATTAAAGGGGTTGTAAAGGTTTGTGTTTTTTCACCTTAATGCATCCTATGCATTGAGGTGAAAAAACACCTGGCAGTGACCGCCCCCCCCCGTTTTACTTACCTGAACCCCTTCATCTCCTCGGCGGGGACGCGCTCTCTCTCTCTCCATGGGGTCCCGGATCTTGATTGGATAGATTGATAGCAGCGCAGCCATTGGCTCCCGCTGCTGTCAATCAAATCCAATGCCGCGGGCGCCGGGGGGTGGGGCCGAGTCCGGCATTCTGCGTTTATAGACGCAAATGCTGGACTCGGGAGCGCGCCCGCAAGGTAACCCCTTCGGGGAAGCGCTTCTCTTATCTGATGGGGGGAGGAACCGCGAGAGCTGCCGGGGGACCCCAGAAGACCAGGTTCGGGGGCCACTCTGTGCAAAAAGAGCTGCACGGTGGAGGTAAGTATATGTTTGTTATTTTAAAAATTAAAAAAAAAAAACTAACCCTTACAATTACTTTAAGCTTTGGCACTAAAATATGGAAGCTGATTGGTTTCTATGCAGAAAGGCACCAGATTTTGCACTCTCCAGCTGTAGTAAATAACGCCCGTTGTGTAATGCACAATCGGGTTGATTTACTACAACTGAAGAGCTGGTGCAGCTCTGCATAGAAACCAATCAGCTTCCAGGTTTTATTGCCAAAGCTTAACTGAACAAGCTGATGATAGAAGCTGATTGGCTACCGTGCCCAGCTGCACCAAATTCTGAGTTTTCCAGTTTTAGTAAATCAACCCCATTGGGTTTGATAGCACATTGCTGTGCTATTCATTCTGAACTCAGGCAATGCAGCTCCGGCGCACTACAACACTACTGTGCGTTGTGGCGCGCTGCGTTGGGAACAGTGCTGCATATCAGTCTATGGTCCATTCTTCGGCTGCATTCACATCCGAGCAATTTGGAAATGATCGAACACCACGCTAAAAACGCACATTACGCTTGCAGTGCCATTATTACCTACCTTGCCGTATTACCTTATTACCATTTACTGGAGCCAATCCCCTGTACGACTCTCTCTGCAGCAGCTAAAAGCTGACATTTTCTCCTCCCGCCAGATTTCAGCTACTACAGAGAGAGCCATACAGGGAATTGGTTGCAGTAATTGCCCCCCCTGCTGCACTGATCACCCTCCCTGTGCACCATACATTCCCCACTGCTCCCCCCCCCCCCACCCCTACAGTGCTGCCAGCTTCCCTCCTCTCCTTCGCATCGGCAGCTGAAAGCACACAATAGGATCCTTCAGGATGGAGAGTGAGGGAAGGATTGGTAAATATGTCACATTGACCATCCCCTTCCTTTCCTAAATGAACACAATGGGGGTTATTTACTAAAGGAAAGTCCACTTTGCACTGCAAGTGCACTTGGAAGTGCAGTCGCTGTAGATCCGAGGGGGACATACAAGGAAAATAAAAACCAACATTTTAGCTTGCACATGATTGGATGATAAAATCAGCAGAGCTTCCCCTCATTTCAGATCTACCCCTTAGATTTAGAGTGACTGCACTTCCAAGTGCACTTGCAGTGCAAAGTGGATTTGCCTTTTGTAAATAACCCCCAATAAGTGATCGGTAGAGATCTCACTCACTGAGTTCATTCATAACTAAAGCATAGCATAGTGTGTTTATTTGTGGGGGGGGGGGGCCTCCCGTGGTTTCTAACAGCAGCCATGGCCGCATGTCTGCTAAAGGGCAGTTTGTTCCCGTGCATGAAGGGAAGGTGGGCGATTTTGCGTGCATTTCCGTTGTGCACAAAGTGTGAACTTAGCCAAAATGAAAACCCAAGAAACTCCTAAAGTGCCATTGCTCGCCTTGTTTTGAAAATGCTAGTGTCCTGGCTGTCTTCGGCTTCAATATTTGAGTCACTGACCCAACACAAGCATGTACCAATTGAGAGCAAAATCATAACCCTCTTAGGCTGGGTTCACACCTATGCGAGTTGGATGAGGGTTTTCTCCGCATCCAAGTCACATGACAGAAGATTGTGACCGGCTCTCTATGGAGGATGCGGCTGTGGAGCGGCTTGCACAGGAACGCTGTGCGTCTTTGGCTCCGTTTTAGGTCCAAATTCAGGCAAAAATTCATCCCCGATTCGTCCCTGAAAACGGAGAACAGGGACGCACCGGACCTAGGGTTGCCACCTCATCCCTTTAAAACTGAACACATATTAATTACACAGGTTCTGTGGCTAATTAAGGTGGTAATTAAACTCACTTGGTGCCTTATCAGCATTAAATTAGCCTCAGAACCCGTGTAATTCATATGTGTTCGGGTTTAAAGGGATGAGGTGGCAACCCTAACCAGAACCCTGCTGCGAGCTGCATCCGTCGGAGGTGTGAACCCAGGCCTTAATGTGCACTTGGATCATCTGCTTAAATAATTTAAGACGCTGGATCAGCAGACAGGCCGGGCAACTAGTACTTCCACAATGCTGGGAAGTTCTTCTACGGTTCTTCTCTCCCTGCGGGACTGGCGCGCCACCTTGTGGCCGAGATGAGGGAAAAGGGCCACCACCAGGAAACCAGCCTGGAATTTGGAACACTTTAGTTGACAATGTCGCAAGAGCAGGTTATGAGGTAGATTTACAAGTCGTGTTTGTTGACATGAAACTTAAGAACGGAAAATATAACTCGGCAAGCAAACAAAACCACCTCGGTGAACATGACACGGCAACTTCCCTGGAAAATTAGAACCAGTGTAAAGATGACATTTGTGTATCATTTCTGCCTAAAACAACACTCAGGAGTACAACTGATGGTGGCACTGGGTGCCTTACAGGTCAGTCCACGCAAAACCAACATATTAGGGATAGGTACCCAATGATGGATCTCACTGAGGAGAGTGGTGAGATAGTTGTGCATACTCAGCTCCTGCATTGGTTGTTTATGTGTTCTGCCGACATTGTGAAATCTCTGCACTTGAGTTCCCAACCCCGCCAACTCTTTGCCACCATTACTCGTCTTGCTGGGGGGTGTCATTGTGAGAACTGAGACTCCAGGGCCTGGGAGATCCGATTACAAGACAAGTATGAGCATTCAGCTCCAAACTTTTTGTTCTTTGGCATAAATATGTTGCGATTTTAGCATTGCATAATTCAGTGCATTTTTAAGGCGTAAGTAGTCTCTGTGTTTTTGGCTCAGTGCACGATCCAGATAACAGTAATACATGCCACAGTCCGTCTTCTGCGGATACATTGGGTATTTGGGTAACCTCTTAAGAATTGACAGTATAGATAATGTAATATTTCAGGATGTGATTCAGGTGTGAGTCAGTGCAAATATTGCCTGTAGAGCAAAAAAAAAGTGCGTAAATCATTTGCAAATCACCACCAGGAACTTGGTATAAATTGTGCCAAATGCCCACGCTGTCTTTTCTTTGCTTGGTCATGTCAGTACAAGTATCTTCTGATTTAGCTGTGACTTGCCACCTCTTATCTTTGCCTTACAGTGGTATCATCATTCTCTAAATAGAGGGCCTAGCTGTTTGGCCTTCACTTGGACATGCCCCAGAAGCCTTTGTCACTCTCCCAGAGGTGTTGCACCAAGTGCCAAATAAGGTACCTATGTGGATCTTCCATTTGGCTTTCACTTGGGTATGCCATCAGAAGCCCTAGTCACTTTCTCAGAGGAGTTTCACCAAGATATTGGTAGAGAAGGTACCTAGCATTCACTTGACTTATGCTTGCCATGTCATCAGTAGTTTTCGAAACTCTCCTGCCAGATAAGGTACCTACGTAGATCTTCCATTTGGCCTTTACTTGGGTATGCCGTCAGAAGTCCTGATCACTTTCTCAGAGGCGTTTCACCAAGATCTTGCTAGAAGTGCCTTCACTTGACCCGCACTTGGCCATGTCATGAGTGGTCTTTACCACTCTCCCAAGTTCTTTGGTAAAAAAGTAAAGTATTTTGTTCTTCAGCTTGTATCACTCTCTCAGAAGACTTTTACCAAAATCTTTGGAAAGGGCTTTCTTCTGCCTTTGCCTTGACTTGTGGCTACTATCTTAGAGGCCTGGCACCAATTTTTTTTTAACTTTTTTGGCCTCTTTTGGCCTTTGCTTTCAGTTGGCCATGCCATTAAAATCCATTGCCAGCTTATTAGAGATATCCTCCCTCTTCAGCATGGTCTTGAATTGTCTCCAGCCTCCCTTTGCTCAACCCTATGTCTTTTTGCTCAAGGTTTTATCCCTTTCGCATCATTTAGGACCTACAGCAGTCCCTTTTCTCCTGGCCGGGGCTGTCTTTGAGCTTCCATGTTACTTTCAGTACCTTCATGTCTTCGGGAAGCCTGGTCAACCAGTCTCTGTACTCCCTGCAGAGCACATAGCCCCTTACCTTCTTCTTGAAGGCATTGTCATCTGTCTGGGCCCAGCTCAGCGACTCTGGCTGGGTAGATGGAGGCTGGTATCCCAGGATGATCAAGGCATCCTTCAGATTCCTAAGTAAGGCCTCTGAGGCTCTGCGAGCCACCTCCAGGAGCCGAAGGAGATCAGCAGCTGCCGGGTTCAGGGAGTTCTGATCATCCAGGACCAGTTGGAAGAACTCGGAAATAGCAAAGAAGGCCTCTCTGGCCTGAAGGAGGCGTTCTCCGGGGCAAAGACATCGCCACATCCGGTAGCCCAGTGCTGCGGTGGGCAGTCCTTTCTCCAACCAGTAGGGGAAGCTGAACCCAGTCATGCTGAATGGCAACCCTTGGTACTGCAGCTGTATGAGGAAACACAAGAAGAAGAACATGGGGTCAGAGGACTCAACAGAAGGGCTTCCCTTTTTTGCAAACATGCAAATAAAACTTTGTGGACAGGACTTCCCCCTAATCCTCAATCGTATGCATCCGTTATGAGCTCACTTCTTTTATAAGATGTCTGCACAGTGCTTGAATTCAAACTACAGCCATTCCCAGCAGTTTCCTCTTTAATGATACTGAGAAAGGATGCTGAATGTATAAAAGGGAAGTGGAGCAATGAAGGGTTTCTTACTACAACATTGGGGTTAATTTACAAAAACTGAAGATTGCAAAAATTGGGTGCAGCTGTGCATAGAAACCAATCAGCTTCCATGTATTATTCTTAACTGTTTGCCGACCAATCGCCGTCATTATACTCCGGCAGGTTGGCATGGCAACGCGAATCACCGTAGGGATACGTCAGCCGCTTTAAAAGCTGTAGGGGGTGACGCCGGAGCCGATAGATGTGGCCAGCGGTCGCGATGTCCGTCAGCCACCCGCGATCGCTCCACAGAGAGCAAGAACGGGGATCTGTGTATGTAAAACAGACAGGTCCCCGTTCTGTCAGGGATGTAGAGAGAAATATATGCTGTTCCTAGTGATCAGGAACAGCGATCTCACTCTATTCCCAGTCAGTCTCCTCGCCCCACAGTTAGAAACACCTCCCAGAGAACACATTTAACCCCTTGATCGCCCCCTATTGTTAACCCCTTCCCTGCCAGTGACATTTATACAGTAATCAGTGGCTATTTTTATGTCCCAAAAAAAGTGTCAAAAGTGTCCGATCTGTGCGCCGCAATCTCGCTAAAAAAAAAATCGCTGATCACCATTACTAGTAAAAAAAATATTTTTAAAAAAATGAATTGTTAAAATGCCATAAATATATCCCCTATTTTGTAGACGTATAACTTTTGCGCAAACCAATCAATATACGCTTATTGTGATTTTTTTAAACAAAAATATGTAGAAGAATACATATTGGCCTAAACCTATGAACAATATTTTATTTTTTATTTTTTTATGATATTTTTTTGGGATATTTACTATAGCAAAAAGTAAAAAAATATTGGGTTCCTTTCAAAAGTGTCAATCTCTTTTTTTTGTTTATAGCGCAAAAAATAAAAAAAAACGCAGAGGTGATCAAATACCACCAAAAGAAAGCTCTATTTGTGTGAAAAAAAAAAAAAGGACATGAATGTCGTTTGGGTACAGCGTCGCACGACCGCACAATTGTCAGTTAAAGCGTCGCAGTGCCGAATCGCAAAAAATGGCCTGGTCAGGAGGTGGGTGAATCCTCCTGGGGCTTAAGTGGTTAAAGCTCAATAGAACAAGCTGAAGTTAGAAGCTGATTGGCTACCATGCACAGCTGCCCCAGAAGTTATTCAACTTTTTTCAGTTTTTAGCAAAAGTACCATCATGGTCTATCTCAGCATCTACACAATAGAAGCAGGTAAGGATCATGCCTACCAACAAACCTAGCCTATACTCTTACAATCTAGTTTCAGTTGTAAAATATTACTATTTTACATAGTATGTAAAAAAAAAACAAAAAAAAAAACTGTCCAATAAAATTGTAAAGATGTTACATTTTATATACAATTTAATTTGATATAGTGAACAATCCAGCTGCTCTGTGTGGGGTGACCCTTAAACGTATGGTGGAGTTTAGGTGACTTACATATGTGTTCAGTATGAGCGTGGCGTTCTCTCGGTGTAGCGTGGCCAAGCTGTTGATCTGAGTGACGATCTCTTCTGATGAGAGAGGCGCGGCAACACATCCTCGGTACAAGAAGCCAACGCTGAGGGCCAGCACTGCTGCTGCTGCTGAGATAAGAACAATTCTCTATGAATACAGCCAACACTACAACCTGCACACCAAAACAGTATACACAACCATATCCCTTTCATATGACGACATTTAAAGTGTATCCAAGTCAAAACTTTTTTTTTTTTTTTAAAGCCTTTTCTATCGTAGCCTGTATTTCAAAATGGCACGATTCTCCCTTTCAGTCCTGGTGACCATTGCCACCAAGACAGAAATCCAATATTTTGGAGTTGTCACCAGAGGAAGAGGTAAGGAAGGGAAACTCTTCTCACTTTGTATAGATGTCTTCATTCAATCCTCCACACTCATCTACTGTACATACTGCCCACTGTCATACCCTCTGCACCCCTCTCCTGCACATACTGCCTGCTGTCATACCCTCCACAATCCTCTCCTGTACATACTGTGCACTGTCACACCCTCTACACTCCTTTCCTGCATATACTGCCCACTGTCATACCCTCCACATTCTTCTCTCCTGAACATACTGCCCAATATGACGTGCTCCACACTCCTGTACATATTACCCACTGTCATACCCTTCACACTCCTCTCCTGTACATACTGCCCACAGTCATACCCTTCACACTCCTCTCCTGTACATACTGCCCACAGTCATACCCTTCACACTCCTCTCCTGTACATACTGCCCACAGTCATACCCTTCACACTCCTCTCCTGTACATACTGCCCACAGTCATACCCTTCACACTCCTCTCCTGTACATACTGCCCACAGTCATACCCTTCACACTCCTCTCCTGTACATACTGCCCACAGTCATACCCTTCACACTCCTCTCCTGTACATACTGCCCACAGTCATACCCTTCACACTCCTCTCCTGTACATACTGCCCACTGTCATACCCTCCACATTCTTCTCTACTGTACATACTACCCACTGTCAAACCCTCCACACTCCTCTCCTGCACATACTGCCCACCGTCACACCCTCTACACTCCTTTCCTGGATATACTGCCCACTGTCATACCCTCCACATTCTTCTCTCCTGTACATACTACCCACTATCATATGCTCCACACTCCTGTACACACTACCCACTGTCATACCCTTCACACTCCTGTCATGTACATACTTACTGCCCACAGTCATACACTTCACACTCCTCTCCTGTACATACTGCCCACTGTCATATCCTTCACACTACTCTCCTGCACATACTGCCCAATATGACGTGCTCCACACTCCTGTACATATTACCCACTGTCATACCCTTCACACTCCTCTCCTGTACATACTGCCCACAGTCATACCCTTCACACTCCTCTCCTGTACATACTGCCCACAGTCATACCCTTCACACTCCTCTCCTGTACATACTGCCCACAGTCATACCCTTCACACTCCTCTCCTGTACATACTGCCCACAGTCATACCCTTCACACTCCTCTCCTGTACATACTGCCCACAGTCATACCCTTCACACTCCTCTCCTGTACATACTGCCCACAGTCATACCCTTCACACTCCTCTCCTGTACATACTGCCCACTGTCATACCCTCCACATTCTTCTCTACTGTACATACTACCCACTGTCAAACCCTCCACACTCCTCTCCTGCACATACTGCCCACCGTCACACCCTCTACACTCCTTTCCTGGATATACTGCCCACTGTCATACCCTCCACATTCTTCTCTCCTGTACATACTACCCACTATCATATGCTCCACACTCCTGTACACACTACCCACTGTCATACCCTTCACACTCCTGTCATGTACATACTTACTGCCCACAGTCATACACTTCACACTCCTCTCCTGTACATACTGCCCACTGTCATATCCTTCACACTACTCTCCTGCATATACTGCCCACTGTCATACCCTCCTCTCCTGTACATACTGCCCACTGTGATACCCTCCATGCTCCTCTCCTGTACATACTGCCCACTCTAATACCCTCCATGCTCCTCTCCTGTACATACTGTCCACTGTCATACTCTCCAAACTCCTCTCCTCCATATACTGCTCACTGTCATACCCTCCACAATCCTCTCCTGTACATACTGCCCACTGTCATACTCTTCACAGTACTCTCCTGCATATACTGCCCACTGTCATACCCTCCTCTCCTGTACATACTGCCCACTGTCATACCCTCAATGCTCCTCTCCTGTACATACTGCCCACTGTCATACCCTCCATGCTCCTCTCCTGTACATACTGCCCACTGTCATACCCTCCATGCTCCTCTCCTGTACATACTGTCCACTGTCATACCCTCCAAACTCCTCTCCTTCATATACTGCCCACTGCCATACCCTCCACACTCCTTTCCTGGATAAACTGCCCACTGTCATACCCTCCACATTCTTCTCCCCTGTACATACTGCCCACTATTATATGCTGTACACACTACCCACTGTCATACCCTTCACACTCCTCTCATGTACATACTTACTGTCCACAGTCATACCCTTCACACTCCTCTCCTGTACATACTGCCCACAGTCATACCCTTCACACTCCTCTCCTGTACATACTGCCCACAGTCATACCCTTCACACTCCTCTCCTGTACATACTGCCCACAGTCATACCCTTCACACTCCTCTCCTGTACATACTGCCCACAGTCATACCCTTCACACTCCTCTCCTGTACATACTGCCCACAGTCATACCCTTCACACTCCTCTCCTGTACATACTGCCCACTGTCATACCCTCCACATTCTTCTCTACTGTACATACTACCCACTGTTAAACCCTCCACACTCCTCTCCTGCACATACTGCCCACCGTCACACCCTCTACACTCCTTTCCTGGATATACTGCCCACTGTCATACCCTCCACATTCTTCTCTCCTGTACATACTACCCACTATCATATGCTCCACACTCCTGTACACACTACCCACTGTCATACCCTTCACACTCCTCTCATGTACATACTTACTGTCCACAGTCATACCCTTCACACTCCTCTACTGTACATACTGCCCACTGTCATATCATTCACACTACTCTCCTGCATATACTGCCCACTGTCATACCCTCCTCTCCTGTACATACTGCCCACTGTCATATCCTTCACACTACTCTCCTGCATATACTGCCCACTGTCATACCCTCCTCTCCTGTACATACTGCCCACTGTCATACCCTCCATGCTCCTCTCCTGTATATACTGTCCACTGTCATACTCTCCACAATTCTCTCCTGTACATACTGCCCACAGTCATACCCTTCACAATCCTCTCCTGTACATACTGCCCACTGTCATACCCTTCACAGTACTCTCCTGCATATACTGCCCACTGTCATACCCTCCTCTCCTGTACATACTGCCCACTGTCATACCCTCCATACTCCTCTCCTGTATATACTGTCCACTGTCATACCCTCCAAACTCCTCTCCTCCATATACTGCCCACTGTCATACCCTTCACAGTACTCTCTTGCATATACTGCCCACTGTCATACCCTCCTCTCCTGTACATACTGCCCACTGTCATACCCTCCATGCTCCTCTCCTGTATATACTGTCCACTGTCATACCCTCCAAACTCCTCTCCTCCATATACTGCCCACTGTAATACCCTCCACAATCCTCTCCTGTACATACTGCCCACAGTCATACCCTTCACAATCCTCTCCTGTACATACTGCCCACTGTCATACCCTCCACAATCCTCTCCTGTACATACTGGCCACAGTCATACCCTTCACAGTACTCTCCTGCATATACTGCCCACTGTCATACCCTCCTCTCCTGTACATACTGCCCACTGTCATACCCTCCATGCTCCTCTCCTGTATATACAGCCCACTGTCATACCCTCCAAACTCCTCTCCTCCATATACTGCCCACTGTCATACCCTCCACAATCCTCTCCTGTACATACTGCCCACAGTCATACCCTTCACAATCTTCTCCTGTACATACTGCCCACTGTCATGCCCGCCACACTCCTCTCCTGTACATGCTGCCCGCTGTCATACCCTCCACATTCTTCTCTTAGTGAAGGTAATACAATACATAAAATATTTGGCACATAGTTGTTAATCATCATTCTGGATCTTTGATATTTTGTATCATCCTGGCTCCCCATCTAATGATGCTCTGTATCAGAGTACCAGAGTTTCTCCCAACATTGCCACTCATCTATTATCTTATCATTCTTCCTCTTTTACTTTGTATCTGTATTCTGACTTTCAATAACTGTATTCTTACTCTATTACTTTTTATCATTCTTAGTTTTCTTTGAAACATTTTTTTTCTGTCTATTACTTTGTATTACTGTCTCTGCTACATTGTATCATTCTGCCTGTTATACTTTGTATTCCTCTTGTTGTCCTTTTGGCTGTTATGTTGAAAGTAACAAAGTTCAAATTTGAAGGTTCAAAGTAAGAGTAAGAATAATACAAAGTAACAGAATACAAAGTATCAGAGAATAAGAGTGATAGAAAGACAGAGAGCCAAAAGGATACCAAATCACAGACAGCCAGAGGGATACAAAGCAAGAGAAAGCAAAAAGATACAAAAGTAATAGAAAAAGAATGATTCAAAGTATCTTTTTTCTTTGTTACTTTTTATCCCTCTGGTTGTCTGTCATTTAGTATCCTTTTGGCTCTCTGTTTCTTACTGTCACTCTTATGATCTGTTACTTTGTATTATTCTTACTCTGTTACTTTGCATCTTTATTTTTCCATCTATTACTTTGTATCACCGTCTCTGCTAAGTTTGTATCATTGTGCTCTGTTACTTTGTGTCCCTCGGGCTGTTACTCTGTTTCATTCTGTCTGCTATACTTTGTATTGCTCTGGTTGTCTGTTATTTGGTATCCTTTTGGCTCTCTGTTGCTTTGTATCATTCTTGCTATACGTTTCTTTCTATCACTCCTAATCTCTGGTACTTTGTATCCCTCTGGCTGCCTCTTCTTTGCTCTCCTCCTGGCTGCCTCTTCTTTGCTCTCCTCCTAGGTGCCTCTTCTTTGCTCTCCTCCTAGGTGCCTCTTCTTTGCTCTCCTCCTGGCTGCCTCTTCTTTGCTCTCCTCCTGGCTGCCTCTTCTTTGCTCTCCTCCTGGCTGCCTCTTCTTTGCTCTCCTCCTGGCTGCCTCTTCTTTGCTCTCCTCCTGGCTGCCTCTTCTTTGCTCTCCTCCTGGCTGCCTCTTCTTTGCTCTCCTCCTAGGTGCCTCTTCTTTGCTCTCCTCCTAGGTGCCTCTTCTTTGCTCTCCTCCTAGGTGCCTCTTCTTTGCTCTCCTCCTAGGTGCCTCTTCTTTGCTCTCCTCCTAGGTGCCTCTTCTTTGCTCTCCTCTTGGCTGCCTGTTCTTTGCTCTCCTCTTGGCTGCCTGTTCTTTGCTCTCCTCCTAGGTGCCTCTTTGCTCTCCTCCTAGGTGCCTGTTCTTTGCTCTCCTCCTAGGTGCCCGTTCTTTGCTCTCCTCCTGGCTGCCTCTTCTTTGCTCTCCTCTTGGCTGCCTCTTCTTTGCTCTCCTCCTAGGTGCCTGTTCTTTGCTCTCCTCCTAGGTGCCTGTTCTTTGCTCTCCTCCTAGGTGCCTCTTCTTTGCTCTCCTCCTAGGTGCCTCTTCTTTGCTCTCCTCTTGGCTGCCTGTTCTTTGCTCTCCTCTTGGCTGCCTGTTCTTTGCTCTCCTGCTAGGTGCCTCTTTGCTCTCCTCCTAGGTGCCTGTTCTTTGCTCTCCTCCTAGGTGCCCGTTCTTTGCTCTCCTCCTGGCTGCCTCTTCTTTGCTCTCCTCTTGGCTGCCTCTTCTTTGCTCTCCTCCTAGGTGCCTGTTCTTTGCTCTCCTCCTAGGTGCCTGTTCTTTGCTCTCCTCCTAGGTGCCTGTTCTTTGCTCTCCTCCTAGGTGCCTGTTCTTTGCTCTCCTCCTAGGTGCCTGTTCTTTGCTCTCCTCCTGGCTCCCCATCCAATGATGCTCAGTATCAGAGTACCAGTACAGAGTTCCTCCCAGCGTTGGCACTCACCTGTTGCTGCCAGCATCTTGCGCCCAGCTCCCTGTGAGACACCTGTGTGCCAGGTGCCATGATTTTATAGCCGTCCTCCCCCCCCATGTCTCTTCTGGGTTCAGTGGGACGTCAGCCACCCCCCGCCACGCTGCTTACAGAGGAATCTCCATTCTCAGCAGCTGCTTCCTTCTAAGAAACGGAGGAGAAGGAGGAGAGGGGCCGGGAGGGGGGCGGGCGTGGAGAGGTGAGTCGAGGAGAAGGTATTTGGAGAAGGGGAGGGAGATGCGGCCGGCGAGGAGGGCTGACAGGTGACTCGCTCTTCCTCCTCGTTTACCCCCCAGAGCCGTCACCTCGCTCGCTGCAATTATCAGCTTTGAAAGGAGCTGACGGAAGTTGGTGCCGGGACAATGAGGCACTGAAGGGGTAGGGTTACCGGCTGATAATGCACCCCCCTTAGAGGTATTATGTGAAGTCACCCGCCTCTCTCTCCCAGGGATTTGGCACGGGCCGGGCCTGCGGCGGCATACACGTACACACGCGGGGCATGTCGGAGAGATCATGTGTGTGTGGCCGGCTCAGTGGGCATCTCGCCTGGGCGCTCCTGAAATGAAGAAAATGGGAGAGGGAGATGACAGCAAACCACTCCGGGAGCTGGGACATGAAAGATGCAATCTGACTGGTCACTGTTTATCACACATTCACTGTTTATCACACATTTTATTTAATTTTCTTTGTGGGGAAAACAAAAAATGAAAAAATGTGATTGGTGGCAGCAGATAAAAGTGCAATAGTTGCCCAGAGCAACCGATCCTGTTGCTTCATTTTTTTGTAAAAGTAAAAAAAAGCCATGTGATCACCAAAGACAAATTACAACCGATACTGAGAGCCACACATTCCTCTCCACAAGAGGGGGCCCCAAACTCTTCTTTACAGGGGCCACTTCATATTTTACACATATTTGTAGGCTGAAAATAATGCCCATTAGAGTGCCCATCGGAGTCCTCCCTACATCAGAGTCCCCCCTACATCAGGGTTCCCCATCAGAGTCCTCCCTACATCAGGGTCCCCATCAGAGTCCCACCTACATCAGAGTCCCCCCTACATAAGAGTCCCCATCAGAGTCCTCCCTACATCAGGGTCCCCCATCAGAGTCCTCCCTACATCAGGGTCCCCCATCAGAGTCCTCCCTACATCAGGGTCCCCCATCAGAGTCCTCCCTACATCAGGGTCCCCATCAGAGTCCTCGCTACATCGGGGTCCCCATCAGAGTCCTCCCTACATCGGGGTCCCCATCAGAGTCCTCCCTACATCAGGGTCCCCATCAGAGTGCCCCCCTACATCAGGGTCCCCATCAGAGTCCTACCTACATCAGGGTCCCCATCAGAGTCCCCCTACATCAGAGTCCTCCCTACAACAGGGTCCCCATCAGAGTGCCCCCCTACATCAGGGTCCCCATCAGAGTCCTCCCTACATCAGGGTCCCCATCAGAGTGCCCCCTTACATCAGGGTCCCCATCAGAGTGCCCCCTACATCAGGGTCCCCCATCAGAGTCCTCCCTACATCAGGGTCCCCATCAGAGTGCCCCCCTACATCAGGGTCCCCATCAGAGTCCTCGCTACATCGGGGTCCCCATCAGAGTCCTCCCTACATCGGGGTCCCCATCAGAGTCCTCCCTACATCAGGGTCCCCATCAGAGTGCCCCCCTACATCAGGGTCCCCATCAGAGTCCTACCTACATCAGGGTCCCCATCAGAGTCCCCCTACATCAGAGTCCTCCCTACAACAGGGTCCCCATCAGAGTGCCCCCCTACATCAGGGTCCCCATCAGAGTCCTCCCTACATCAGGGTCCCCATCAGAGTGCTCCCTTACATCAGGGTCCCCATCAGAGTGCCCCCTACATCAGGGTCCCCCATCAGAGTCCTCCCTACATCAGGGTCCCCATCAGAGTGCCCCCCTACATCAGGGTCCCCATCAGAGTCCCACCTACATCAGGGTCCCCATCAGAGTCCCACCTACATCAGGGTCCCCATCAGAGTCCTCCCTACATCAGGGTCCCCCATCAGAGTCCTCCCTACATCAGGGTCCCCCATCAGAGTCCTCCCTACATCAGGGTCCCCCATCAGAGTCCTCCCTACATCAGGGTCCCCATCAGAGTGCCCCCCTACATCAGGGTCCCCATACCAGAGTCCCCCCTACATCAGGGTCCCCATCAGAGTCCCCACTACATCAGAGTCCTCCCTACATCAAGGTTCCCATCAGAGTCCTCCCTACATCAGGGTCCCCATCAGAGCCCCCCCCTACATCAGGTTCCCCATCAGAGCACCCCCCTACATCAGGGTTCCCATCAGAGTGCCCCCCTACATCAGGGTCCCCATCAGAGTGCCCCCCTACATCAGGGTCCCCATCAGAGTGCCCCCCTACATCAGAGTCCTCCCTACATCAGGGTCCCCCTTACATCAGGATCCCCCAGAGTCCCCATACTTCAGATTCCCTATCAGAGTCCCCTTTATATCAGAGCCCTCATCAGTGTCCCCCATACAGGGTCACCTACAGATACCCTATCAGAGTGCCCTTTACATCAGAGTCACCCTTACATTACAGCTCCTCCTTTACATCAGGATCCCCATCAGTTGCTCCTACAAAATCCCCCACACATAAGATTCCCTACCAGAGCCCCGCTTACATCAGGGTCCCTATCAAAGTCCTCCCTACATCGGGGTTCCGATCAGAGTTCCCCCCTACATCAAGGTCCTTATCAGAGCCCCCTTACATCAGGGTCCCCATCAAAGTCCTCCCTACATCAGGATCCCTATCAGAGTTTCTCTTACATCAGCATCTCCATCAGAGTCCCTCTTACATCGGGCTTCCCTACAGAGTCACCCCTACATCAGGGTCCCCTATCAGATAGCTGCTTACATCAGGGTCCCCCTTACATCAGTGTCTCCATCAGAGTCTCCCTTACAACAGGATCCCCTACAGAGTCCTCCATGCATCAGATTCCCTATCAGAGTCCCCCTTACATCAGGGTCCGCATCAGTGTCCCCCTTATATCAGGGTCCCCTACAGAGTCCCCCATACATCAGATACCCTATCAGAGTGCTCTTTACATCAGAGTCCCCTTACATTACAGCTCCCCCTTACATCAGGTGCCCCTACAAAGTCCCCCACACGTCAGATTCCCCCCACCCCCACTTACATCAGGGTCGCCAGAGTCCCCCCTTAGATCAGGGTTCCATTACAGTCCTCCTTACATCAGGTTTCCCTTATCAGAGTGCTCCTTACATTTGAGCCCCCCCTTAAATAAGGGTCCCTATCAGAGTCCTCTTTACAACAGGGTTTATAACAGAGTCCCCCTTATGTCAGGGTCCCCATCAGAGTCCCCTTACACAAAAATCCCTGTAACATGGGGGCAGGGGGTTGTAGCATATAAAATAAATACTGTTGTGCTCATAAAAGTTTACATACCTGCCAGAATTTAGGATTTCTTGGACATTTTTCAGAGAATATGAATAGTAACACAAACTTTTCTTCTTTCACTCATGGTTAGTGTTTGGCTGAAGCCATTTATTATCAATCAATTGTGTTTACACTTTTTAAATCATAATCACAACAGAAACTACCCCAATGACCCTCATCAAAAGTTTACATAACTCTGTTCCTAATACTGTGTATTGCCCCCTTTAGCATCAAATTGAAGTCTTTTGTGGTATTTGTGGATGAGGCTCTTTTATCTGCTCAGATGGTAAAGCTTCCCATTCCTCTTGGCAAAAAGCCTCCAGTTCCTGTAAATTATTGGGCTGTCTTGCATGAACGGCACGTTTGAGATCTCCCCAGAGTGGCTCAATGATATTGAGGTCAGGAGACTGAGATGGACACTCCAGAACCTTCACTTTATTCTGCTGTAGCCAATGACAGGTCAACTTGGCCTTGTGTTTTGGATCATTGTCATGTTGGAATGTCCAAGTACGTCCCATGCGCAGCTTCCTGGCTGATGAATGCAAATGTTCCCCCAGTATTTTTTGATAACATACTGCATTCATCTTGCCATCAACTTTGACCAAATTTGCTGTGCCTTTGTAGCTCACACATCCCCAAAATATCAGCGATCCACCTCCGTGTTTCACAGTAGGAATGGTGAACCTTTCATCATAGGCCTTGTTGACTCCTCTCCAAATGTAGTGTTTATGGTTGTGGCCAAAAAGCTCAATTTTGGTCTCATCACTCCAAATGACTTTGTGCCAGAAGGTTTGAGGCTTGTCTCTGTGCTGTTTGGCATATTGTAAGCGGTATACTTTGTGGCATTTGCATAGTAATGTCTTTCTTCTGGTGACTCGACCATGCAGCCCAACTTTCTTCAAGTGCCTTCTTATTGTGCATCTTGAAACAGCCACACCACGTTTTCAGAGAGTCCTGTATTTCACCTGAAGGTATTTGTGGGTTTTTCTTTGTATCCTAAACACATTTTCCTGGCAGTTGTGGCTGAAATTTTAGTTGGTCTACCTGACCGTGGTTTGGTTTCGACAGAACCCCTCATTTTCCACTTCTTGATTAGAGTTTGAGCACTGCTGATTGGTATTCTCAATTCCTTGGATATCTTTTTATATCCCTTTCCTGTTTTATACAGTTCAACTACCTTTTCCTGCAGATCCTTTGACAATTCTTTTGCTTTCCCCAGGACTCAGAATCCAGAAACATCAGTGCATGGATGAAAGATGCAAGGGTCTGTCAGGAGTCCAGAAACTCATTGACCTTTTATACACACACACTAATTACAAACAGATCACAGGTGAGGATGGTCACCTTTAATAGCCATTCAAACCCCTTTGTATCAAGTTGTGTGCATGTTATCAGGCCAAAATCATCAGGGTATGTAAACTTTTGATCAAGGTCATTTGAGTAGTTTCTGTTGTCATTAGGATTTAAAAAAGAGTAAACACAGTTGATTGATATTAAATAGCTTCAGCCAAACACTAACCATGAGTGAAAGAAATGTTTTTGTGTTATTCATATTCTCTGAAAAAAAAAATGGCCAAGAAATCATAAAAATTCTACCAGGGTATGTAAACTTATGAGCACAACTGTAGCTGACCTTAATCTACAATCTCTGCACATTAAGGATATACCACCGATCCTGGCTGAGGGTCATATAAAATTCTGTAGTGGGCTGGATGTGGCCATAGTTTGGATACCTCTGATTCGGAATGATGAACATGATTGATGTCTGTGCACAAAGTGCAGTTGTTTCCTGTGGCAACCAAATCTTCATCAGCCATTCTTTAGCAATGAAAAATGCAATGCAATTAGTTGCCTCTCCCAAAGGGGTAGCTGTTGCCCATAGCAACTCATTCTGCCCCATCTATTACCCTCCAGGAAGGTGGAGGGGAGCAATGGGATTGGTGGTGGTGAACCAAGTCAAAAGTGTTGCCTATGACAACCAATTCCACTTCAACTTTCCCTTTTCTTTTTTTTCTTTTTTTTTTTTTTTTTTTTTTTTAGGTATGTGAAAAAATTGTGCAATTGGCTGTTACTAACAAAGGGTAGCTGTTGCCTATAGTGACCAGATCTCTCATTGGTTAGTAGCATGAACGAAGCAGTGTGATTGGCTGCCATGGACAAGGTGTAGCTGCTGCCCGCAGCAACCAATCCTGCCCCATCTTTCATTATCTAGGAAATCATAAAGAATGCAGGCGAGGGTGCCAGATGATATCATAGCGTTCCTCCAGGAAAAGGAGACATGCGGATGTAGTGGCTGCCATCGCTCAGTTTATCTTATGATGGGGAGGTTCTGTTGTGCAACATTAAAAAAAAAAAAAAAAATTCCACACCAGAGCAATTGTTCTAGGGATTTTCTTCTTCAAAGCATCATTTACACAAGTATATTTATAGCTCAGAGAAGGCCAGGAATAACACCGGGGTTGGGCCAGATCCGCCACAGGCTGCATTGGCCAGTCATACATTTTTATATGTGGAATAGACACCTCTGCAGGCGCCCTGATTTGGGGGTCAATAGCAAAATTCCCCTACAGATGGGAGATTCCCTCTGGGATTGGTCAACCATTGGGGGCCTGCAGAGCTCACACTCAACATCCAGAAGACCGAGAACATCTTGGAGGAAAAAAAAAGTACTGTGAGGGGACAACACCAGAGAGGAGTGGAGTACTACAACCTGAACTGTTTTTTTTTTTTGTTTACCTTTGCAGGACATAGTACAGGAGAGGAGACAATCAGAAACTGCAGGCCTGCTGCGGGAGATTTTCAGAAACTGCAGCTTTATTACAGGAGACATTTAGAGACGGAATCCCTACTACCGGCGATGGTGAGAGACTGCTGACGTACTACCGGAGCCGGTCAGAGACTGCTGACGTACTACCGGAGCCGGTCAGACTGCTGACGTACTACCGGAGCCGGTCAGACTGCTGACGTACTACAGGAGACGGTCAGAGACTGAAGCCCTACTACAGGAGACGGTCAGAGACTGAAGCCCTACTACAGGAGACGGTCAGAGACTGCAGCCCTACTACAGGAGACGGTCAGAGACTGCAGCCCTACTACAGGAGACGGTCAGAGACTGCAGACATACTACAGGAGACGGTCAGAGACTGCAGACATACTACAGGAGACGGTCAGAGACTGCAGACATACTACAGGAGACGGTCAGAGACTGCAGACATACTACAGGAGACGGTCAGAGACTGCAGACATACTACAGGAGACGGTCAGAGACTGCAGACATACTACAGGAGACGGTCAGAGACTGCAGACATACTACAGGAGACGGTCAGAGACTGCAGACATACTACAGGAGACGGTCAGAGACTGCAGACATACTACAGGAGACGGTCAGAGACTGCAGACATACTACAGGAGACGGTCAGAGACTGCAGACATACTACAGGAGATGGTCAGAGACTGCACATACTACAGGAGATGGTCAGAGACTGCAGCCATACTACAGGAGATGGTCAGAGACTGCAGACATGATACAGGAGATGGTCAGAGACTGCAGACATGATACAGGGGATGGTCAGACTGCAGACATAATACAAGAGATGGTCAGAGACTGCAGACATAGTGCAGGAGATGGACAGAGACTGCAGACATAGTGCAGGAGAAGGTCAGAGACTGCAGACATAGTGCAGGAGAAGGTCAGAGACTGCAGACATAGTGCAGGAGATGGACAGAGACTGCAGACATAGTGCAGGAGATGGACAGAGACTGCAGACATAGTGCAGGAGATGGTCAGAGACTGCAGACATAGTGCAGGAGATGGTCAGAGACTGCAGACTTAGTACAGGACATGGTTAGAGTCTAAAGCCTTACAATTGCCATTACAGACCCTTTACAAATCCCTCTCTTACTCCTGGGGTCCAAAGTCCGCACACAACATACCAAAGGGCAGCATGTGACCCGCAGGCTGCTGGCTGAGGGCCAAGGCTTTATGAGTTATATATGGCACGTCATTGAGTAAATGACTTCAAACAAGCAAAGAACAGCTCTGTGAATGGAGCCTTACATAAGGGAGTGTTGCAGAATGATTACTTAGCTTGTATAAAATGCATGTGTGGGATTTGATGTTATAAGGCAGCCTATGGCAGGCATGCTGCTGGTGTCTCATGATGACATCACCCTTTCTAGGTCTAGCATGATATCATTCCATGTGGAAGCTCTCAGGACCCCCAACTGACTCACTTCCAGCTACAATGTAACAAAGTTGCAATCTGCCAGCCGATTGAGTCATCCCAGGGATGAACAAAGTGGTTGATGTGTCACCGGCCATCTCCAGAGAACACCGTCCGGCATTGTGCCTGGGGACCACACACCAGCCCATTGTTAATGGGTAAACCCAAAACTGCCTGAATAGTCCCAGATAGAAGATAGAAGCATTCTCCTCATTAGAGGAACATTCCTCCCCTCTGACTCAGATCCAACTACACTGGGAATTCCATCCCGTGACGTTCCTAGCACCCCCCACCATCAACTGTTATTCTGCAGCAGAAGGCGAAGGTTACATGCACCCTACTGCAGGATTACACTTACATTAACTTAACTTTTTCTTTTTTTTTTTTTTGGACCCGTCACAGTGTTACCTAGGAGGATGCCAGTGTTGTCTTCATTTATGAACACTGCATGTTGCATTTGAACACAGAACTGACATGCATGGGTTCTGGTGCTGTGCCTGACCTGCTTTTGATTGCAAGATTAATAGATCTAAAGCTCATCACACAAATTACAATGAGATTTTGCAATCCGGGTAAGATCTACCAAGCATGTAGCTGATGGGACTGTCCGATTGTATACAGATTGATTAGATAGTTTAGGGGCCTAAATTACATAGTTCTGGTACATTAAGGGTTTTGCTCACACCAGATGCGGGGCAGAAATGTGTGCAAAAATCGCACAGTTTTCCACACCACACAAAAAAAGCAGAGCCTTTTACAAATGCGTTTGGGTGCCATTAACCACTTCACCTACTGAAGATTTTACCCCCATGAACAGGCCATTTTTTTCTACTTAGCACTGTGATACTTTAACCTATAGCAGAATGATGGCCGGGTGGTGGTGCAATTATCCTGAGTGGGCGTCATATGACGTCCAGCAGGATAACAGCTGTCGCACGCCCGTGAGGGCGCGTGCATCACGACGATCGGTGGTGCGGTGTGTCAGTCTGCTACACCGATCTCGGTAAAGAGGCTCCGGCGGAGGCTCTTCACCACGTGATCAGCCGTTGATTGGCTTTTCCTCACTCACGTCTGACAGACGCGAGTAGAGGAGAGCCGATCGGCGGCTCTCCTGACGGGGGGATCTGCGCTGGTTTTATCGGCGCAGCCCCCCCTCGGATGCCCACACCGGACCACCAGGGAAGCCCCTAACATGTGGATGGCCAGGCACGTACCCCATGGCCATCCACAGATACAAAAATATGCCAAATATATGCCAATTAGTGCCCACAAGTGGGCACTGACTGGCATCATTATGCAGATCAGACAAGTGATGCCCAGCAATGCCACCCATCAGTGTCATCAGTGCCACCCAGTGTCCATCAGTGCCACCCATCAGTGCCCACCTATCAGTGCCACCCATAAGTACCCATCAGTGCCGCATACCACTGTCGCCCATCAATGCCAGTCAGTGCAGTCATATCAGTGCCCATCATTGAAGGAGAAAACTTACGTATTTACAATTTTTTTTAACAAAAACAAAGAAAAACTTTTTTTCAAAACTTTCAGTCATTCTTCATTTGTTGCGCAAAAAAAAAAAATATATATATATATATATATATATATATATATATATATATATATATATATATATATATATATATATTTCAGAGGTGATCAAATACCACCACAAGAAAGCTCTATTTGTGGGAACAAAATGGCACTGATGTCGCTAGTGACACAAAAATAGTGATTGGTGACAATATTTTACACTGTACTCATGTCACTGGCTGGGAAGGGGTTAACATCTAGAGGCAATCAAGGGGTTAACTGTATGCCTAACAAGTGTAATGTGTGTAATATATGTGCTGCTTTTACTTACTGATCTGGCTGTTTCTCCCCGCTTTTCCCTGTACACAGAGGTGTGTTTGTAAACACCGAACGTTGTATGTGATTGGACACAGCTAATCAGCAGGTTTCAGCCTAAATCATTGGCTGAAATCTGCTGCCAAACTCATGCTGTGTCCAATCCCAGCACAGGCCAGCAGGGGGTGCGCTCCTGGAAGAGGGCTATCGCTGTATTTCTGGGAGCCTGACACTGGTTCTTCAGGTCTAAGCATCTTCAACATTAGAGTGGGTGTAGATGCTATGCCCGGCCCTCCCCATCTCATTTCTCCTCTCCTCCTTACCAAATCACAGAAGCATTTATATTATGTGAACTCATTCACAAAATACAAAGGCTTCTCTGAATGGGTGGAAGAGCCATAAACTTGTCAGTTATAAATAATAGAGATAAGTTCATGAGATGCAATGCACCTCCTTGGACTTAACTCACAGTGGGACTTCACATTTTACAAAGTAGCTGAATTGCTGGAATTCAGCTTTAAACACACAGACTCTAGAGGAGCTCTTAGTGACCTGGAACAAGCACAGGCTTTCATTTGATTCATACTTGTTCCGGATCAGCAACTCATCCAGGTATAGTCTGAGGTTTAGCATTCTCAGGAGGAATCTGACAATGGAGGTCCTCATAATTCACATGTCACCACACAATGGAAGTCCTCATAATTCACATGTCACCCGACAATGGAGGTCCTCATAATTCACATCACCCCACAATGGAGGTCCTCATAATTTACATGTCACCCGACAATGGAGGTCCTCATAATTCACATATCACCTCACAATGGAGGTCCTCATAATTCACATGTCACCCGACAATGGAGGTCCTCATAATTCACATGTCACCCGACAATGGAGGTCCTCATAATTCACATGTCACCCGACAATGGAAGTCCTCATAATTCACATCACCCCACAATGGAGGTCCTCATAATTTACATGTCACCCGACAATGGAGGTCCTCATAATTCACATGTCACCACACAATGGAAGTCCTCATAATTCACATGTCACCCGACAATGGAGGTCCTCATAATTCACATCACCCCACAATGGAGGTCCTCATAATTTACATGTCACCCGACAATGGAGGTCCTCATAATTCACATATCACCTCACAATGGAGGTCCTCATAATTCACATGTCACCCGACAATGGAGGTCCTCATAATTCACATGTCACCCGACAATGGAGGTCCTCATAATTCACATGTCACCCGACAATGGAAGTCCTCATAATTCACATGTCACCCGACAATGGAGGTCCTCATAATTCACGTCACCCGACAATGGAGGTCCTCATAATTCACATGTCACCCGACAATGGAAGTCCTCATAATTCACGTCACCTCACAATGGAGGTCCTCATAATTCACATGTAGGTAATAGACCAGGGGTCTCAAACTGGCGGCCCTCCAGCTGTTGCAAAACTACAAGTCCCATCATGCCTCTGCCTGTGGGAGTCATGCTTGTAACTGTCAGCCTTGCAATGCCTGAGGGGACTTGTATTTTCTCAACAGCTAGAGCCACCAGTTTGAGACCCGTGTAATAGACTATGTATAAATCTCTCGTCATAGCATACACTTTCATTTTATAACATCTGCATTGTAAGAATACATAACAATAGTTATGACAATCCAATACAAGCTTACTTGAAAAATCCCCTTTCATGTTATGAGTACTGCCTGTCTCCTGACCTCTTTCCACACCTTCCTGGATTCCCTGCATGTTTTTCAGCTTTTCCTCCATTTCTAAGGACTACATATCCCATGGTACCTTGCTGCCTGCGGGCAGTAATTCCTATACTAACTCCGCCTCCTGAATCTCCTCCTCAGCACCTCTATAGTTCAGAAGGCAGGCTCTGTGAAAAGGTGTGACACAGCAGTGCCCACTCTCGGGGCATAATGACTACGTCACACAATTAGGGGAAGTTAATTTGAGGGGTCTTTGGAAAGTAAGTTTACAAACTTCAAGATCATTTAGATTAATTGGAGGCTAGAAATAATTGAAATACTGTACAGTGTGGAAATAATGATTTTACATTTTGGACCATAGATATGCTTCAAAAAGAACCCAGGATTTTCTCTGAAATAACTTGAAACTGACCGAAGTAATTGGCACCCGTCATTGTTTATTGCATATTTAACCACGCTATAGCCGAAAGACAGCTACAGTGTGGTTGTCCAGTTCCGGGAGGGGGTCCACAGATGTCCTCTCAGAACCATACCTTCGGACACAGCTGATTACAGATCGGGGTAAAAGGGCCAAATCACAAAGGCTCTTTACATGTGATCAGCTGTAATTGGATACAGCTGGATCACATAGTAAACAGATCAGCTGTATCCAATCACAGCTGATCACATGTAAACAAACTTGCTGGTTTTCGGCATTCCTTTCCTCATGCACTGTCACAGTGTGAGAAGAGAAGAGCCAGTAACTGGCAAGTGTGACAAGGGACATTTACATTGATAATCAGGGCACTTATCAGTGCAGTCCCAACAGTGCCCATCAGAGTGATGTCAGTCAGTGCCGCCCATCAGTGCTGTCTATCATTGCCCATCACTGCTGCCCATCAGTGCCACCCATCAATGAAGGAGAAAAATTACTTATTTGCAAAATGTTATAATAGAAACTTCTTTTTTTTCTTCTAAAATTTGTCTTTTTTGCTTCTCTAGCAAAAAAATAAAAAAAACCCAGTGGTGATTAAATATCAAAGAAAAGCTCTATCTGTCTCCAAAAAATGTTTGGGTACAGTGTAACACGACCGCACAATTATCATTCAAAGCGTGACAGCGTTGAAAGGCCAAAAATTGGCTTGGGCAGGAAGGGGGTAAAAATGCCCAGTATTGAAGTGGTTAATAAAAAAATAAATAAATAAGACTATACTTTTGGTATTTGACTCAAAGAAAAAAATATATAATCATTTATATTATAGAATATTTATTTTTAAAAGAATTTTAAATGGTAAAATAAGTGAAAATGGCATGGGCAAAAATGGTTGGACCCAAAACCTAACATTTTGTTGCACAACCCTTGAAGGCAAATCACTGTATAAAAGTGATTTCTGTGTCTGTCAATGACACATTGGACCCGACGACGGGTAGTTTGGCCCAGTCTTCTTGAGCAAACGGCTGTCTCCTGTTTGATGGGTTCCTTCTCTACACTGCATGATTCAGATCTTTCTATAGACGTTTGATAGGATTCAGATCAAAGCCATTTGTTTTGTCTTTGGGGGCCTTTAGCATGTTTCCTGTCATTCAGGTTGTAGGACCCATGACCCATGTAGGATAGAGCTTTCCAACACTGGGCAGAACATGTCGCTTCAAAATTACTTGTTTGCCTTGAGATTTAATTTTACCCTGCATAGTTACGAGGCACCCCATATTGGACGCATCAAAGCAGCAACACATAGCCCAGCTTCCTCCATGTTACACAGTAGGTAGGGTGTTCTTTTCTTTGAAGGCTTCATTTCATCTGTGAACATAGAGCTAGTGTGCCAAAAAGCTTCAAAGGATAAATTCACTTTTTTTTATATTCTATACATAGAATCCATCTCTATACACACCACTTTATTAAGCACACCTTGCTAATACCGGGTTGGACCCCCTTTTGCCTTCATTCTTCGTGGCATAGATACAACAAGGTGTTGGAAACCTTCCTCAGAGATTTTGGTCCACAGCGACATGATAACATCACTCAGTTGCGGCAGATTTGTCGGCTGCACATCCATGATGCCAATCTGCCATTCCACCACACCCCAAAGGTGCTCTATTGCATGAGATCTGGTGAGTGTTGAGGCCATTGGAGTACAGTGACCACATTGTCCAGTGGTGAGATGATTGGAGCTTTGTGACATGGTGCATTGTCCTGCTGGAAGGAGCCATCAGAAGATGGGGACACTGTAGTCATAAAGGGATGGACATGGTCAGCAACAATACTCAGGTAGGTTGTGGTGTTTAAACAATGCTCAGTTGGTACTAAGGGGCCCAAAGTGTGCCAAGAAAATATCCCCCACACCATTACACCACCACCACCAGCCTGAACCGTTGCTACAAGGCAGGATGGATCCATGATTTCATGTTTACACCAAATTCTGACCCAACCATCCAAATGTCGCAGCTGAAAATCACGACTAATCAGACCAGGCAACATTTTTCCAATCTTCTATTGTCCAATTTTGGTGAGAATTGTAGCCTCCGATGCCCGTTCTTAGCCGACAGGAGTGGCACCGGGTGTGGTCTTCTGCTCTTGTAGCCCATCTGCTTCAAGGTTTGATGTTTTGTGCGTTCAGAGATGGTATTCTGCATACCTTGGGTGTAACAAGTGGTTATTTGAGTTAGTTGCCTTTCTGTCATCTCAAATCGGTCTGCCCTTTCTCCTCCGACATCAACAAAGCATTTTCCTCCACACAAATGCCGCTCATTGGATATTTTCTCTTTTTCAGACTATTCTCTGTAAACCTCAGAGATGGTTGTGTGTGAAAATCCCAGTAGATCAGCAGTTTTTGAAATAGTCAGACCAGCCTGTCTGGCAGCAACAAACCTGCCACGTTTAAAGTGACTTAAATCTCCTTACTTCCCCATTCTGATGCTTCCTTTGAAATTCAGCAAGTCGTCTTCACCACGTCTAGATGCTGAAATGCATTGAGTTGCTGCCATGTGATTGGCTGATTAGCAATTTGCGTTACCAAGCAATTGAACAGGTGTACCTCATAAAGTGCAGAGAAAAGAATATCAATAATTCTGCGCTGCCCAAAAGGTGAAGTCAGCAGCTAACACGGCCAATAGGATATAAGCAAATAACAATAAAACAAAAACATGTGTAGCGCTAAAAGTTCAATATAGGGACGCTGAAGTCCAACCAATAATGAAAAACATCAAAAAAAGGGAAGAAAGGTCCTCAATATTTATAAGACTCATAGAAATTAATAGTCCATATAAATGTGGTGACTTCGTGTGAAAAACAATTCAAATGCGTGACATCCAAAGTGAAGACAGAAGAGGCACACCACCACCGAAAGTGGGAAGGCTTACCAGACGATGTCTATGAGGACGAAACGCTTCGGGTAGGACCCCACTGCCGCCATTTTCTGTACAGCGCTGATTTTACATGACGTACATGTGAGTGTATTTCTTATTTTAAATAAATTTTGATACTTGTTTTATGGAATTACGCTATGTGGCCTTTTTCCTTCTTGCTTTATATCATCACTATCTACTCCTCAACTTCATCCTGAGGGACACACAAGTCCACGGTTTACTTCTTGATGTTCATCCTCATCATATTTTCGGAATATCTACTATCACCCACCACCCAAGCCTGATTCGACCCCTTTGGGCGTACGCCCTATAGGGTCCATGAGATCTGGTAAGCTTTCCCATTTTCGGTGGTGGTGTGCCTCTTCTGTCTTCACTTTGGATGTCACGCATTTGAATTGTTTTTCACACAAAGTCACCACATTTATATGGACTATTAATTTCTATGAGTCTTATAAATATTGAGGACCTTTCTTCCCTTTTTTTGATGTTTTTCATTATTGGTTGGACTTCAGCGTACCTCATAAAGTGGCAGGTGAGTGTGTATTATAAAAAGGTAAATAAAACAAAAAATAATAAACACACTTTTTTTTTTTTTTTTTTTTTTTAGGAGCCTGGAAAGCATTGCACATGCAATCAGATCGCCGATTGCCAGGCAGGTCTCCCACAGACTGTCAGGGTAAGCGGTCTGCTCATACATACAATCAATGAACCACTACAGCACTCAACAGTGCCCTGCTAGTTCATTGAGAACTACCAGACAACAGCTGCAAAGACCGTTGATAGTTGTAGTCCATCCAATTAAGAGAACACCGTGAATGAATAAGACAACGGCATTTTTAGATTGTGGCAGAGAGCGGGGGGAGGAGATCCCCCACTCGCTGCCAAAATGGGGGGGATCAAGGGATGTGCCATGAGCATTGTGGCCTGTTGATATGTACAGTTGTGTTCATAAGTTTACATACCCTGGCAGAATTTAGGACAGTGGTGTAGTGGGTAGCACTCTCGCCTAGCAGTAAGAAGGGTCGCTGGTTCGAATCCCAACCACAACACTACCTGCCTGGAGTTTGCATGTTCTCCCTGTGCCTGTGTGGGTTTCCTCCGGGTACTCCGGTTTCCTCCCACACTCCAAAGACATGCTGGTAGATTAATTGGATCCTGTCTAAATTGTCCCTAGTATGTATGAATGCGAGTTAGGGACCTTAGATTGTAAGCTCCTTGAGGGTAGGGACTGATGTGAATGTACAATGTATATGTAAAGCGCTGCGTAAATTGACGGCGCTATACAAGTACCTGAAATAAATAAATTTCTTGGCCATTTTTCAGAGAATATGAATGAGAACACAAAAACATTTTTCACTCATGGTTAGTGTTTGGCTGAAGCCATTTATTATCAATCAACTGTGTTTACTGTTTTTAAATCATAATTACATAGTTTCATAGTAGGTGAGGTCGAAAAAAGACACAAGTCCAACCTATGTGTGATTATATGTCAGTATTACATTGTATATCCCTGTATGTTGTGGTCATTCAGGTGTTTAATAATTTCTTGAAACTATCAATGCCCCCCGCTGAGACCACAGCCTGTGGAAGGAAATTCCACATCCTTACAGGTCTTACAGTAAAGAATCCTCTACGTAGTTTAAGGTTAAACCTTTTTTCTTCTAATCTTAATGGGTGGCCACGTCTCTTGTTAAATTCCCTTCCTAATGACAACAGAAACTACCCAAATGATCCTGATCAAAAGTTTACATACCCTGGAATGTTTGGCCTTGGTACAGACACAGAAGGTGGCACACACAGGCAAAAAAATGGCTATTAAAATGTTAATTTCCCACATTTGTGGCTATTTAAATCCCAATTAGTGCCTGTATATAAATAGTCAATGAGTTTGTTAGTTCTCACATGGATGCTCTAAGTAGGCTATACACTGAGCCATAAGGAGGTAGAAAAGAACAGTCAAAAAGACCTGCGTAACAAGGTAATGAAACTTTACAAAAGATGGAAAAGGATTTAAAAAGATATCCAAAGCCTTGAACATGCCAGTCAGTACTGTTCAATCACTTAATAAGAAGTGGAAAATTTGGGGGTCTCCAAGCCAAGGTCAGGTAGATTTCAGCCACAACTGCCACAGGAATTGTTCGGGATACAAAGAAAAACCCACAGGTAACCTCAGGAGATATACAGGCTGCTCTGGAAAGATGGTGTGGTTGTTTTTAAGGAGCACAATACGATGATACTTGAACAAAAAAGAGCTGCATGGTCAAGCTGCCAGAAAGAAGCCTTTACTGTACAAGTTCCACAAAAAAGCCTGGTTACAATATGCCCAACACCTTGACATCCTCCCTACAGAGACCTCACTTGGTTGGTTACCCACCACCTATATTCCCAGAGTGCCCTGCAGTTCCTTTTGTGCCCTGGACAGTGCCTGTGTTGGTTGCCATAGCTGGGTTGTCCACCTCAGCTCTCGGCCATAATGTCCCTGGATGGCTCACTACCTTCAGCTTTTCACCATCAACATACGGTTTTTAGCGAGTAAACATGCATTTTTTTTGGGGGGGGAGGGGGGTTTCCTTTACCCCATCTGTGTCCATGTTGAAACGTTAGACCATTTGGAGATCATGTATGTGTGTATCTCATTATATATATATATATATATATATATATATATATATATATATATATATATATATACATACATACATACATACATACATACATACATACACACACACACACACACACATTTTGTTTTTTCTTCAATTACAGATATACCACATGCTTGCTCCTGACGAGTGGCCCAATAGCCACCAAATGCATAGAGCTACCAGATGCCATCTTTTACTTTTGTATCATATTTTACGATTTTTAACTATTATGATAGGACCAGTGAGGACATAGGTCATGCAGGCATTACCTTGCAATCTGTGTATGTACTTATACGCAATTGGTGGACTGTGTAATTTCATCATGTTTTGCCAGTGTTATCATGTTTAACTGTTTCTAAACTGATATTAGGAACATGTATGTAACCTTTGTATATGATTTATAAACACTTTATATATCCACCAATTTATTGAATTGCTACCATGTGCTTCATATAAAGTCCCACCCCCTCGTTGCTATCTCTTTGTTACATTGATAGGGATGGAAATACATGGCCTTATCAAAAGCCCCAAACCCTGGTCCCCTCGTAGTATGCCTCATTAGGTTTTTAGTGGCATTGGTGAAGTAAAGGCTTCCTTCTGGCAGCTCAGCTATGCAGCTCTTTTTGTTCAAGTATCCTTAAAAACCACACTGTCTTTTTGGAGAGCAGCCTCAGGATTTCTCCTGAGGTCACCAGTGGGTTTTTCTTTGTATCCTGAGCAATTCTTCCACTAGTAGTGGCTGCAATCTTTCTTGCTCTACCTGACCTTGGCTTGGCATCAAAAGAGCCCCTAATTTTCCACTTCCTAATAAGTGATTGAACAGTACTGACTGGCATATTCAAGGCTTTGGAGATCTTTTTATATCCTTTTCCATCTTTGTAAAGTTTCATTACCTTGTTACACAGGTCTTTTGACTGTTCTTTTCTACCTCCTGATGGCTCAGTGTCTAACCTGCTTGGTGCATCCATGTGAGAGCTAACAAACTCATTGACTATTTATACACAGATACGAATTGCAATTTAGAAAGCCACAAATGTGGGAATTTAACCTTTAATTGCCATTTTCACCTGTGTGTGCCACCTTCTGTGTCTGTACCAAGGCCAAACATTCCAGGGTATGTAAACTTTTGATCAGGGTCATTTGAGTAGTTTCTGTTGTCATTGTGATTTAAAAAGAGTAAAACACAGTTGATTGATAATAAATGGCTTCAGCCAAACACTAACCATGAGTGAAAAATGTTTGTGTACTCATTCATATTGGCCAAGAAACCATAAATTCTGCCAGGGTATGTAAACTTATGAGCACAACTGTATTTGAACAAATTCCAGTTTGTCTTATTACGTTTTCCTTTCAACAGTAGAGTCCTCCTCCTTCGAGGCCACTGTCAACCAAAAAGCTATAGCCACTAATGTAGCTTGATGTTGGAGTTCAGCTTGTACCTCTCTGGAACTTCTTGTTGGCTCTTCGTCTGTCATTCATGCTATCCTTCTGTTCAATCTGGGGCCGATTATACTCTTGTGGCCACATCCAGGGAGGTTGCACTCCCCTGGAACTTAAAATGAATAATTTTTGCAATGTGGTTACAGGAAGATCTAGCTGCTTGGAGTCATTTCCTTTGGCATCATGGTCAATTATCTTATTCCTGATCTCTTTGGCCAACGTTGCTTCTTCTGGTCCATGTTCAGCTTGGTGCATACCACATCCCTCCACCCACTCTCCACCTGGAAATGATGCTCCTGTGTGCCCACAGCACCTGGCAGGGAGGAGAGGGGAAGCCAGAAGTGCAGTGGAAAGGGGCACACAGGGGGCCCAGGCAGAAGGGCAAATTAGTTAGTAGACAGGAGGGGGTGATCAGCACGGCAGGGTAATTACTGGTACTGATACCCCTGTGTGGTTCTCTCCACAGCAGCTGAAAGATGGCTTCTCCTCCCCCTCCTGCCAGCTTTTAGCTGCTGCGGGGAGTGCCACACAGATCACAGTTTACCTCCTCCTGTCCACAATCCTTTGCCCCCTGCTGAACTGAAGACCCTGGCCAGGAGGCCCAACAGTACCCCCTTTATCAGCTGCCCTGCTTGTTTCAGCCCTACAAAAGGGAGAACCAACATGCCGCAACTGCATTCATTACACGTGGTTATATACACTTAAATGAGGGAGTACAGTCACCGAATGTGACATTTGGTTTCATTTTTGCCACAGCAGGTGTACAGTCCTAGACAGTTGCATGATCTTCAGGAGGGCGGTTTGGTAAAACAAAGGCTTGACCTCCTGCCTTTAGCAGCCCCTGGCTACCTAAAGTATGCAAACAGGACCGTAGATGTATTTTTCTAATTCCCAACCATAAGAAAGAAGTTAAATATTTAGAAATTTGTTATACATCCACGTAAGCTTTTAGTTTGGTTCGATCACCTTTCCACGATTACAGGAAGCTGCTCTCCGATGCTGAGAACTGATGTGTAACCTTTACTTTGGGTACAGCCATGGCACCAAAGGCTAAGCGCACATGACCTAAAATTAGGATCAATTATTTAAGTAAATAATTTGCATAACGACAGCGATATGCAGACAGGGAGCAAACATTTGGAAAACAGGAATGAGGTCATCCTTGCTGCGGCAGAGAATGACCCCCGCCAAAAGAATGACAGCGCTAGTTTCACCCCGTGGGGTGTGCCCCTGTCACAGTGTCCCCATTGTCTGCCTAGTGACACAAAGCAGGTCATGTGGTTTGGCGGCAGTGTCAGGGGGAAACCTCGTCTCTCTGTCAGCTCAGAGGAATCCAGACAGAAACTCACTGCCAAATACAACGCCTAAGGGCCGATCACACCCGCCGCTGTGCCCCGTCCCACCACCCACTAGGGTAGCATCACGGTGACACAGCTGGGAAACAATTTCATAATGGGAAGCTAATTGAGATCATTTGCCGCACACTTTGATTATTCAGAAGAAGGAAAGTATCTGTTGGATTGGCGATGCTTTGGCCATATTGTCTCCGGAAGTTAAATCTAAAACGCAGATGGTGTGTGGAAGAGTTAGACCCCGTGTCATGTTTTTACTGCAGTGTCACCCACTGGAGAAATTCACCCCCTCCATTTGTTTTCACCAAGACCAGGAGTGATTGGGAAACACCAAAATTTCCCAATGGGAGACAACAATCTGAGGGAATTTCTCACTTTGGAGAGACTTCCTCTTACTTCCTGTTCTCAAAACAGGCTTTAACCACTTGCTTACTGGTCACTCATACACCCCCACCCCCTCTTGCCTAGGCCAAGTTTCAGCTTTTAGCGCTGTCGCACTTTGAATGACAAGTGTGCGGTCACGCAACACTGTACCCATATGACACTTTTCTCTTTTTTTGAGACAAAGCAACGCTGTAGCCGTCTTTAGGCTACCATGATGAGTGGTTAAAAGCTGAAATCAGAGATAAGCAAATATGGACTAAATTACAAGAGTCTTGTGCAGTAATCCAGTGTGATAAGGACCGCTCACTGCTGCTCTCTCCTTATGCAGGGTGACTGGTCTTGTCTCCGCCCCCTCCTGTTAGACAGCCTTGTTGTGGGTGGAGGCTGCTGGGTCCCTCCCCCAGCTCTTCCTAGGCTATGTACAGCACAGTGATGCCATAATGATGTACTTTTAAAAAGGTAATATCTGTGATTGGCGCAAACAAAGTGGGTGAATATTTTGTTGTGGTTATTATACAGAATCTCTTATAGCACCAACAGTTTGCACAGTGCTTCACAATATGAGGGCAGACAGTACAGTTACAATACACGAGGAATCAGAGGGCCTGGTGATTGAGGAATATATACAAACAAAAGTTTTTGCACATGGTCAAGTTTTGGCTTTAGCTATACTTTAAAGCTCACCTCCACGCACATTGCATCCATCCTTTATCCAAGCAGAGTCCTCAGATTTATAAAATAAATGCTTACCTTGCTCTGAAATCATGGAATATTCATTGTTAGGCCCGTGATGTAATCAGTCACTGGCTGGAAAGGGTCTAGCTTTTGGTCTGCCGGAGGAAGGCTTAAAACACTAAAAGTTCCCATAGAGACATAATTAGTATTGGTGGGCAGGCAGTGGGCATTGTGTATGAGCCCCACAAGGTTTGAGGAAGGTGGCATGGAGTGGAGATGGGTAGCAATAACCTGGCATCTTTAAATAATTCCACCCAAAGTTCAGATCGCGCCAGTGTACTTAGGTCAGTGCAGTACAAAGCAAAACTGGATAGGGGGTGCTAAATGAGCAGTCACAAAAATGGTGGACATACAGCAGGGCACAAGTATCCAGTCCCCTGCACAGGAAATGCTGCAGGGGAAGAGTCTGGAGAATCAGTTCTCTAGTCTAGAAGATATCTGAGCAATGCTAGCAAAAAATCTTTATATAAACAAAACAAAAAAAAAAAAAACACAGATACAAAATATATATATTTTTTTATTATCTAGATATGTGGTCTCCAAACAGTGTGAGCCAGATGTGGCCCTTTGCTTGCCTTTATCCAGCCCTTGGGGCACCATTCCTTCTACTAACACCAAGGCACCATTCCTTCCACCAATACAAACAAATGGGCCACTATCCCTCCCACCGACACCACCAAGGGGGCCACTATCCCTCCCACCGACAAGGGGGCCACTATCCCTCCCACCGACAAGGGGGCCACTATCCCTCCCACCGACAAGGGGGCCACTATCCCTCCCACCGACAAGGGGGCCACTATCCCTCCCACCGACAAGGGGGCCACTATCCCTCCCACCGACAAGGGGGCCACTATCCCTCCCCCTACTTACCATAGTCACTATGGTTCACTCCTACTGATGGTGGGGCACATTCTACTTCTACAGGCTACAGTCTGGCCCCACTAAATTCTTAAAGACAGCAAACTGGCCCTTTGTTTAGAAGGCTTGGAGCCCCCTGATCTAGTAATAGATAGATCAGCTTAACCAAGCAGGCAGATGGTGACGTCGACGCCTGAACTGCTTGGTTCTAGATCTGACTCGGAAAGAAATGAGCATGGCAGCCATGTCGTTTTTAACAGAAGGTCAGCAATGGCAGCTTACATATTGCTCTCTGTGCTGTGTTTCCTATTAACCAAACACTCAATGGCTGGTCCGAGTACAAGGTGCCTCAAAGTGATACTGGCTGGCTTGGGTCACAATGGGAACTTACACGTGACACCACAATAAAACTGCGGGTGCCAGGACCAGATTAACCAAGGAGCTACGCTATTGGCTGATGTGGGTTTAGTGGCCGCTGACCTTTGAGATGTTGGGAGACATTGCAAGGTGGGAGTTCATACATGAAGTGTGTTAATTCAGGGGGATCCCAAGGAAATACTCCTGGAGGATTGTACCACTTCTGACATTTTCTTCAAAGATGCAGGCACCGGCTCTCCCATACTCATCCTGGCTTACCCATCTATTCCAGCCTCTCTCAACCAAAGTTCCTCCAGAAGGTTGCTACGGGTTCCTTGAGCATTAACAGACTGGCCTTTTGCCTCATGGTATCCGGTGCGAATGCCACTCTGCCAGCAACCACTGGACCAGTGGAGATTCTGGTTTTTAGACAAAGTTACCATTGGCACCGATGATCATGTTAGCTGGCTGTAAGGGCAGCAGTCTATCCACTGTTCCCAAAGTAGATGCCAAGGTCAAATTAAGCCATGTAACCATGACTTACACTGTTTTAAAGCATATTTAAAATACAAAATGTAATACATTGCAGCTTACCAGTCCTTAGATAGGATGGCTGAAAAGTTTTTCTGCATTTCCCCTTTATTTTCACCTGGAGATCCTGCCAGAAAGACTTCCCGTCCTAAGGTGCGAACGCTTACACCTCCACTGTATCTAAGGAGGGAGCCATTACTCCCAATTTGGATTGAAAATAAGTAATCCTTTAACTCACCTCCATTACATGATGGGGAGAGAAATTTGTAGATTACAGATGATAGCTTTAAAATACATCAAGACTGATTTTGTATCCAGATCAGTACACCAAAACTTAGGACACTGTCTTTCAACAGCTATTTTCTGTACCTGCTGAAAATGTTCTTAGTCTGAAAAAAAAAGAAAACCAATGCAGCCACAACAACATCTAATGACAAGCAATATTACTTTTTTTTTTTCCTTGGGCAAGTACAGACAGTCCCTGGGTTACAAACAAGATAGGGTCTGTAGGTTTGTTCTTAACTCAAATTTGTATGCGAGTCGAAACAGGTACATTTTTTAAACGCAACTCCAGACAAAAAATACATTTTTACGTTTTTGAATAGGGAAGGGAAAACACCCCTGTAATGTTTGTTTTGCTGTCTGTGGCCCTGCTCAGAAGATTTCACCTCACTCTGTCCCTGTGACAATTGGATTTTGAAAATTTGGGGTTTTCATGGAAACAATGATTGGTGATAAAGCTTCAGTGTAGACACCTTTTTCCCCACGATAACTCTTAAAAGGAGTGAATTTTCCTTCTTAGGGGAAAATTTCCTCTCACTTGCTGTTGTCTCATCCATTTGCAAGTATGAGCCGTATGTAAGGCAGATGTTTGTAACTCGAGGACTGCCTGTATGTAAAAATTATATATTTTTTAATGCTGTAATTGTATCCAACAACTACAGTATTAAAACAGAGAAACAGAGGCACACTGCCACCTTCAGGCTGCAGCTTGAAGGTTTATTTTATCAGCCTTTAGCCTGCATACCATCCCTAAGCCATAGATGATGTCAGGGTCACATGCTAGGGAGCCATTGAAGAAAAGAAAGCAAGTGCATGTTGATTTGGGGGAGTGAGGATTAAAGTAAACGTGTTGCTGAAGCTGACCAGACATTATATAATTTTCTTATTCAATTTCCTTTAGATTTAACTACACAATGTAGTACAAGGGACTGCCTGGTTGCATACAAACTGAAAAAGTGTTTAACCTCATATTATATGGTTTTGGTAAATCTAAAAGAAAATTGTATAATGTATAGCCTCAGTCCTAAATATGCAAAGCACTGGCTCAATCCAATTCTTAAAAATCGAAACTGATCTGTAGATAAAAAACAAAGTCTCACCCGCATATCTATAAGTAAAAAAAAAACAGACACAACATCTATACAAAAAAAACACTTTATATAAAATAAAAAATGAAAAAGAACAAAATAACAGAGAAGAACATTAGAAACCGCAATAACCGGCGGCAAGAACAAAAGGGGGGGGGAGATGGAGAGACATTTCCATCATGTGCCTGTAACATGCGACACAAGAGTCCGGCACCTGCAATACTGCGCTTCTCTCCGACCCCCCCACCCCACCTATTCCCCAAGAAATAGCTGCACAGAGATGCTTGTCAAGCCTAACCCCCCGTCACACATTCAGAGGCCCTCGTTTATATTATTAAGCCCTCCAAAGAGGGGGGGGGGCCCCAACATGCCAACAACTAATAAATCCAAAATGAGACAGAAGCACGTTGTTCTGTAGATTCCCAAATCCACTGTTCTGCAAACATCAGGCATGACAGTGAAATCATCAGATACCTATATAAATCTATGTATATATATTTTTTTACTTTTATGCTTGCACATGTTTTTGAAGTATCCAAAAAAAAAAAAAAAATATTATGAAATAACATTCTTGGTGCACCTCCGCTCAAAAAAAACCTCAGCTTAATAATTTCCAGTCATCAGCTCTTTAAAACTTCCACAAGAGAACAGAGGCCTGTGCAAAAGTTGAGCTTGGCTTTGAAGACCACAGACTATAGGAGATTTAGTTCTACAACCGGCTTGCAGTGACGCCTAATGGGTAGTCCCATTTTAAAAAGGGTTCAGACATCACACAGCCCTGAGGACTGTAAATCTCTGAACGACTTCCTAATGCGAGAGAGTGAAGAGGCGTTCAAACATTCCCGGAGAAAAAAAAAAAAAAAAAAAATAATGGCCGACTAAAAATGCCCACCTCAAAAGTCTCTTGAAGGAAGCTGCCCTTCCCTGACCTCACAATTCAAGGTAGTAAAACTGAATGGTTTCAACATAACTAAAGTGAATGCACCAGCCTAAAACTACTATGCAATCCAAAGACTTAGAGAATGGCAGCTTCCATCAAAAACCTCTAAAAAACAGGCTGGCCTTCTACTTGGTGCCCGGTTACCAGCAAATCATCAGATTTTGGTCCATTTTTAAGGACTGTGATTAAGAGCGAGGTGTGAGCATTTTCATGGATACTTCAGGAGTCTACAACCAAACCAGAACATGGAGGAAACTTGCACTTTAATACCTTAAAGAGGCTGCAATAGCCTGGATTCAGTAGGTCATGCCCTCGCCCCTCCCCATAACGATGGCGTCATCGCTGGATTCCCAAATGATTTGCTTACAATCAGAGGAATGTGACACCATCACTTGACTTTGTAACGGCCATGAGAAGAACCAAACTCTGGTGGAGGAGATCTCGTCTCTGGTTTCCCCCAGAGATAGGGCTCCTGTTACTTTGATTGCTTCAGCAGATCGTGCCTGGCTTCTCCCATTAACCATGGTGTCATAACTGGACTCCAAAATTAGATGCTTACTCCATCAGAGGAACCTGACTCAAATCACTTGGCTTTATAATGGCCTTGAGAAGAACTGTCAATTCTGGTGGAGGAGATCTTGTCCCTGGTTTCCCCCAGAAGGATACAGCTCCAGTTACGTAGATTGCTTCAGCAGATCAGGTCTTGCTCCTCCCATTAACAATGGTGTCACCGCTGGACTCTCAAATTATTTGCTTATTCCATCAGAAGAGCATGACGCAATCACTTGGGCTTCGTAATGGCCTTGAGAAGAACTGTCAATTCTGGTGGAGGAGATCTTGCCCCTGGTTTCCCCCAGAAGGATACAGCTACAGTTACGTAGAATGCCTCAGCAGCTCATGCCTCACTCCTCCCAATAATGATGATGTCACTGCTGGCCTCCCAAATTATTTGCTCTCTCAGAGAAGAAGCGTGATGTCATCACTTGGTTTTGTAATGGCCACGAGAACTACTGTGAACACTGTTGGAGACCTAATTTCTGGTTTCCCCAGAGAGATAAGAAGCAAACTTAACCAACAACCACATGAATCTGAAAAATAAGCGTTAAGCAAGTTATGACATTTAAAAGGAGAATGTCTACTTTTTTTGTGGTCTTCTTGGAAACTGGAAAAATGGAATGACTTGTTCATAAGAACATTTCCCTCACTGTGGACAGGCTGCGTATACAGCTTTCTCCCGGCAAGGCCAACCTTAACCATGGTTTCATTGGACAAAGGCATCGTGGACCTAGGTAGACTAACCATACGGTTTAAAAAGTTGAAGATTTCACTGTCCTGTCTTCAAAACAAATACGAAATGGGTGGAGTAAAACTTTAATAACACCAGTGAGAAAAGAAGTTACTCGGTATCAATGTGCCCGGCACCGTGACACGCCAGGCACAGATCGCCCTTACCCTGAGAAGTAGGCTAGAGGCGCTTCTGCCTCTCGAACCCTCCTAAGCGCCTTTAGCGGGACGGGATTCAGTGAGCAAATAAGCTGAACCCTTGGAACCCTGCAGTTTTGTACCCCGAATTCCCTAGCGACCCTCTGTTCCCCCCCCAAAAAAACTATGTGGCATCAAGTACATCCCAAACCCCTTAAATCCATCCTGCAGAGTTTAACCCACCCCCGAAAAAAAAAAAAAAAAAAAAAAAAAAAAAAAAAAAAAAAAAAACCACGACCCAGACCCTTTAATAACAGTAAACCGTTGCCCCTCTCCTTGGCATGCGCTAGCGCTGCCATGCATGCATTGCCTCATGTCAGGAGAACGCAGTAGGGGTAGAGAAAGGGCTACCATGGATTTAAACAAGCCCACAACGGGCTGCAAAGAGGTATTGAGCCCATCTGTGTCCCCCCTACACTTTAATATATTCGAGGTGTCCACACCCCAAAGGTCAATGTCCAGGTGAAAAGTTCCTTCCCCCAACGAAGAGCGGCTTCAATCCCAGACGCAGCGACAGCTTCCGGCTACCGCTGGCTGGCACATTTGCAGCGTCAAGTCAAGGAGTTCAGTGCAACCTCACTTTCCAGGCCCAGCAGCAGTATCTGGGCAGGTAGAAGAGGCAGATACAGTAGAATAGCCCCTTTCTGGGGCAGGAGTGCCGTGTGGAGAGGCCTGCACCGCTAGGTCTCCCGGCTCAGGACTTGCTCCTCGGCGCATTGGAAGGGTTTCACGTTGGGCTCGGAGGGAGGATCCTGAAGCAACCGCTGAAAACCCTCGCTGGTGAGGAGGCGGCAGGAACGCAGGTCCACCAGCTGCAGGTGGGGGCAGCGCTTGAAGAAGGCCAAAGATTGGTCAGTCAGACGGTGACACCCTGAAAGGAGGAGTTAAAAAAGGTTACTGTCAAACTGAACATTTAATAGGCAACCTATCAGGAACAGGACTTGCCTACTTGTTATTGAAGGTGGAAGTACCCAGGGCTGTCATCTTTGCTATGCAGGTCCTTTACCTGGAGCATTTATGCAGCCAGGGAAGAGGAACACAAGATATGCATGTGCTGCTTGTACATCTCGGACTCATTATGTGGCAGGACCAGGATGACAGCCCCAGAGCCTACAACTACAAAATCACATCTGCAAATGCCACTTCCAACATTTCTAGGTCAAACTTTTTATTTTAAATACACATACACAATTTAATCATAAACCCCACCCCCGTAAAGAGTAAAGAAATCAACACACCCTAAATTCAGACTTTTGTGCCTTAATTTTAGTATCAGGTGAAGACAAAAATTACTCCAAATAGTTACACCATCTTTGATTGATCTTATACTCGACTTAGGTTTATGCTTACCCGCTCGGTGCAATAGAGTTGCACAGAGCAGCCCCAAACCTCCTCTTCTCATGTCCCCCACAGCAAGCAGCCAATATCTCTTTCAGGGCTACCAAGATTAAAAGTACTATTAGATCTTTATCAGAACCCTGAATTAGGACCCAATGAAGGACGCATGACGTAATCATGTCATTGTTCACTTAACCAACTCCGGACCGTCCACTAACACACACACACACACACACACACACACACACACACACACACACACACACATATATATATATATATATATATACACAATTACCTCGTAAAAAAAAAAAAATACAGGGGTTATGGCAGCTAGCTGCTGCCACCATAACCCCGGTATAGAACGTCACAGTGGACGATCCTCTTACACACACTTTAATGGGCAGCGAGAAAGGTGCCCCCGACGATTGCTGGTCGTTTGCCCCGCTTACCGGAGCAGTCGGTAGCAACGAAAACGATCTGACGGACAGGAAGCCGAGTCGAGTGAGGGCAAAATGGCCCCCACTCGACTATGCCCCTGGAGGACCGGAGCGACGTCTGACGTCACTTTCACCTAATGCCCTCCAAAAGAGGGCCAATTTTTTTTTAAATCTTATTTCTTTATTAGAAAATGTAAACGACTTTTTCTTTTTTGCTTTTAAAGTGTAAATGTGAGATCTGAGGTCTTTTTGAACCCAGATCTCGCAATAAAGAGGACCTGTCATGCTTATTTCTATTACAAGGCTGTTTACATTTGTTGTCATAGGAATAAAAGTAATAAAACATTTTATTTATTTATTTATTTTTTTAAAAGGGACAGTGTAAAAATAAAAAAAATAAAAATGAAAAACGCCTTGTCTCTCCGAGCTCACGCGCAAACGCAAGTCTCGCCCACATATGTAAACGGTGGTCAAATCACATATGTGAGATATTGTTCGAGCGTCAGCAATAATTCTGGCACTAGACCTCTTCTGTAACTTAAAACTGGTAACCTGCAAAAATATTTAAAGTGTCGTCTATGGGACAAAAACAATGTACCAATTATCCTAATTACAGACTGTATAACACTCAATGTATTAGTTACTAAGTCTATACGTAAAAGCAAACATAACATGTATGCACCAGTTGATTAATAAAAACCTTTGTTCAACGTAAAAAAAAAAAAAAAAAAAAAAAAAAGTGTCGTCTATGGAGATTTTTTTAAGTATCGTAGTTTATCATCTTTCACATTATACAAGAAAACTGGACTAACTTTACGGTTTTGTTTTTTTTTTTTAAATTCATGAAAGTGTATTTTTTCCCCGAAAGAACTGCATTTGAAACACTGCTGCGCAAATACAGTGTGACATAAAATATTTCAATGACCGCCATTTTATTCTTTAGGGCAGTGATGGCAAACCTTGGCACCCCAGACGTTTTGGAACTACATTTCCCATGATGCTCAACTACACTGCAGAGTACATGAGCATCATGGAAAATGTAGTTCCAAAACATCTGGGGAGCCAAGACGTTCGCCAACACTGCTCTAGGGTCTCTCTATATATATTATGTTTGGGGGTTCCAAGTAATTTTCTAGCAAAAAATACTAATTTACACTTGTACACAAGTGTCAGAAAAAGGCCTGGTCCAGAAGTGGTTAATTTGACTACAGAAAAGGAGGAAATGCAACAGGGCAGCCTTCGGGAGAAATCAGCAGCGCTGGTTGTGCTATGGGAAAACTGCTTTGCACAGGAAGAATAAAGGGACATGTAGTACAGGCAGCAGTTCAAGTAGTTTTAAAGCCTAGACTTTTTTTTACCTTCATGCATTTCCACCCCCTTTTAATTACCTGAGCCCTTCATTCGATCCAGTGCTGTGCACACGCCTGCAGCTGTTCTCTCCCCTCATTTCCATGTGTCACTGGCTTTGCCGGGGCATCGGGAGCCATTGTCGTCAAAGCCAGTGACAAGGGAGCAGGGCCGAGCGAGCACCCTCGTGGGAAGCGGCTTCCTCGTGGGGGACACTGGACAGACAGGAGGGGCCAGGATGCTGAAGGGAGACTGGAGAAGAGGTTTGGGGCTGCTCTGTGCAATTCCATGCACAGGGCATGCAAGTATAGATAGAGATAGATAGATAGAGATAGATATATATATATATATATATATATCTCTCTATCTCTTTTTAATTACCTTTACAAAACTTTCACCTTTAAAAGAGAAAAAAAAAAAAAAAAAAAAAAAAAAAAAAAAAAAGATCCACACTGCAGTATGATACAGCTTAAAGTGACACTAAAAGGTTCATCTTTTTTTTATTAAATAAACATGTCATACTTACCTCCACTGTGCAGCTCGTTTTGCACAGAGTGGCCTTCTGGGGTCCCTCGGCGGCTCTTGCGGCTCCTCCCCGCATCAGATAACCCCCTAGGAGAAGCTCTTCCCCGAGGGGGTTACCTTGCGGGCGCGCTCCAGAGTCCAGCATTCAGTGTCCATAGACGCCGAATGCAGGCCCCGACCCCGGGCGGCCGCGTCATTGTATTTGATTAACAGCAGCGGGAGCCAATGGCTGCGCTGCTATCAATCCATCCAAACAGCCGAGAAAAAACACATTTACAACCCCTTAAGGGAAAAGGCCAGAGCTAATTAAAAATTGATGAAAATGCAACGGTAACATTGTATAAAAAGGTTGCAGGTTTTCCATTACTGTATAAAGATATAAAGCCTCCATGTAGCTCTATTCAAGTCATTACCTGTGAGGTTGAGGTGAGTGAGGCTGTCCCTCAGCGGAGAGGTGACTGCGGTCAGTATGTGGATCCCGTGATCACTGATTTGGACGCAGTGACTAAGATCCAGCCGGTTGAGACGAGGAGTGTGGCGAAGCAGCAAACGCAGGACGGAGTCCCCCATATCCAAACCGCACAGGCGCAGCTCAGAGAGGGAGGGCAACCGGCCCCGGGGGTCCGACACAACTGTGAAAGAGAAAACAGAAAGGATTAGAAATACAAGCCTGGTGGGAGCACAGGGGCCTCTACATGGAAATCTCTAACTGGGAACGTGCTTGGAATAAATTTTCCCAAACTAGTCATTACCGCTAAGGCTTTCAGAGAGATCTGCACTTCAAACGCATTTTTAAAAAAGTGACCTAAAGTGGACCTACCATCAGATATATGTTCATACTAAAGCAGATATTTGTAGTTGGAGATCGCTGGTCTCACCAGAGTGAGATTTGGTAAGATCACTACTGTGCTAATCACTGTTCTCCTTGCTGGAGGCTCCGACATGAGGAAGCAAAGCCCTGCCTCTACCAAGATGGCCGCCTCCACACAGAGTGACAGTACAGAACAAGGCATGGGAAGACAGGAATGGGGAAAGGATCAGCTACAGGGAGACCACAGGGAGACCACAGGCAATACCGGTGATCAGTTTTTTTGCCCTCTGCCCTGGGCACAACTTCAACAGTTCAGTACTTCTAAAACACTGACTTGGTAAATGACAGCTAGGTTGCGGCAGCTGAAATGGTGCTATTTTTAGAGTCAAGTTGCCAGAACATGAATATATGACATTCATGTAGTCATTGACTCCTGCAAGCTGCAATATAACATCCTTCTAATAGCACAAAATTACAAAAGGGGACTGTGCGTATGTATTCAATTATCCTACCAAAAAGAGGCGTATTAATAAACATAGTAGAGTAAACGCTTTCAGCTATAAAAGCAATAAATATCCTCTGCAGTATTGATACAAATTACAAGGGTGCCACCTGCTGTGCAACCTACAAACTGTAGCGCTTAAGAGGACAGTCTAGCCAGCAGTGGCACAGTGACCCATGCCAGTTACTGAAGGACTCTGGGAAAGGAGAGCGGGGGGGGGGGGGCACGTAACCTGCTGCTGGCTTCTAATATCCATTATGGAATCCAGCAATGAGATCTATGTTCTGGTCTACCTGAAGGCATCTCCATAATCTTAAATTATTGAAAAATAAGTACAGGGATGGTGGGAATCCCTCATAATGGGCACAGCAGGTGTACAGACCCGGGAACTCAGCACAGGGATGGTGGGAACCCCTCATAATGGGCACAGCAGGTGTACAGACCTGGGAACTCAGCACAGGGATGGTGGGAACCCCTCGTAATGGGCACAGCAGGTGTACAGACCCGGGAACTCAGCACAGGGATGGTGGGAACCCCTCATAATGGGCACAGCAGGTGTACAGACCTGGGAACTCAGCACAGGGATGGTGGGAACCCCTCATAATGGGCACAGCAGGTGTACAGACCTGGGAACTCAGCACAGGGATGGTGGGAACCCCTCAATGGGCACAGCAGGTGTACAGACCCGGGAACTCAGCACAGGGATGGTGGGAACCCCTCATAATGGGCACAGCAGGTGTACAGACCCGGGAACTCAGCACAGGGATGGTGGGAACCCCTCATAATGGGCACAGCAGGTGTACAGACCCGGGAACTCAGCACAGGGATGGTGGGAACCCCTCATAATGGGCACAGCAGGTGTACAGACCCGGGAACTCAGCACAGGGATGGTGGGAACCCCTCAATGGGCACAGCAGGTGTACAGACCCAGGAACTCAGCACAGGGATGGTGGGAACCCCTCATAATGGGCACAGTAGGTGTACAGACCCGGGAACTCAGCACAGGGATGGTGGGAACCCCTCATAATGGACACAGCAGGTGTACAGACCTGGGAACTCAGTGCAGAGATAGTGAGGGCATATCATAAATGGGAACAATGAGCTTGGCACAGGGATTGTGCGATTCCTCCATATTGGGCACAGCAGGGTACAGACCTGGGAACCAAAGACCAGCTTACACCTTTAGAGTATCTAAACCCAAGAACAAAAATGTAATATTGCAACTCACCAATTTTTAGATGTGGTGGCTGCATTAGTTTTAAGCTTTTTACCCTTTAATCTTTAGCTGGTGATCCTGCCAGTAATGCACCCCCTGTCGTATGGGACAATGCTCACTCGCTGTACTGTATATGTGGAGGATGAATACTGCCACCCTAGGAGCAGAAAGTGTTTTAGGGCTACAAAACCCCTAACCCTCTCAACAAAATTGGGGGGGGGGGTTCTGTAGGCCACAAAGGATAACTGGGCAGGGCTGATAATGTTCAAGAAACACTGTAGAATACAGAAGACGGCACTGTAGTCCTGGCAGGATCAAGTTTGTGTTATTTTTGCACTTGTCAAACAAATATAACAAAAACTTTCAAATGGTAAGATTAACGTACCAAAGAGATAAAATAGGAGTTGATCATTAGGGTTTACATACACTTTAAGCAGAGTTGCCCTTAAAAAGCAGATGCAGTGGTATAGCCAATCAATGGAAAGTGGGAGGGACACTTACCTGTCTTGCAGTCGGTGGAGGGAGGTGAGAGCAGCTCTCGGAGGTGGGAGGTTTTCATGCCCTGTACCCAGCCGAGGTCCAGCAGAGACAGGCAGGGGAAGGAGGCCGTGCACAGAGAGGAGACTGCGCTCCATGTACAGCCAGCCAATAGAAGCTCCTTTAATCCTGGGAGGGAGAATTAAAAGAATGAGCACACAAAAAAGTCATCGCCCTCTTCATTCCATTTCCTTTACACGCCCCCCACCCAAATCGCTCACCCTGCAGTCTGTGTATCAGCCAGGTCAGCTGTTTCTCAGATATGTTGGTCCAGCTCAGGTCTAGTCTGACCGGCTGTCGTCGGACTATACCACTTAGCATCGGAGGGGTGATTGATTTCCGCCTGCTCAAGTCAATGGAAGTCCAGAGGCGTCGATCGCAGCACCTGCCGTGACATAAAAAGCGTACCGTTGGTCAGGGGGGTCACTACAGGAGGTGAAGACCAGGTTCAACAATCCACTACATCTGTTTCCCAATTGGTAAATTTACTACACATTACATTAAATGATTGGTGGGGAGGGGACCAGACCCAACCCCGTTTCCTGTTGGTCAGTGACACCCCACCCACCAACAGGAGGAACAAGACCCAACCCTCAGACATCACTCGTACCACGCAGCACATTAAGGGCTTCTTTACATGTGCTTCAATATGTGGCATTGGACACTTTATTTAATTTTTTTTTTTTTTTTTAAAGGGCTCTGAATGCCAAACAAAGCCCCTGTCACTAAATATAATAATTACCTTACAGGCCTGTTAACACGTTGTGTTTGCTTTGCTTCAAAAAATTATCCCCCATGTCGCTCTCTTGGCACTTCAAATCGTTTCCTAAGCCTACATAGAAGTCTATCACAACGCTCGCTAATTGCCCCTGAAGCTTTTGAGGGGCTTTTATGCAGCGTTGGCTTCGCTTTGGAGGTATGAGATATCCCAGGATTCAAGAAACCAACAAACGAAACTGGAAAGACGTCATCAGTAGTCACTTCCTGTTCATGTGTATATATTCCGGGAGTGTCTGGTGTAGACGTCACATCTGGTTTGTAATGTGGAGCAGCAGGAAGGTGAGCGGGGTCCAGACTGGAGCAACTAGCAGATGGCACACGTGGTGTGCAACATGGGAACGCTATAGCAGAAGGAGAGAGGAGAGAGAGGAGAGAGAGGAGAGAGAGGAGAGAGAGGAGAGAGAGGAGAGAGAGGAGAGAGAGGAGAGAGAGAGAGAGAGAGAGAGAGAGAGAGAGAGAGAGAGAGAGAGAGAGAGAGAGAGAGAGAGAGAGAGAGAGAGAGAGAGACTGAGCGGCAGAGGATCAGTAGAGCTGGGGGACCAGAGCAGGAGAAACTAGTAGAGGTCACAGGTGGGAGCAATATAGTAGGAGGTGAGTGGGGATGGAAGAGAGGAGGCTCAGCAGAGCTGGGGATTACTACTGATCAGGGGATCGGCAAAATTGGTAGTATTTTTGGAGCAGGGGGATCGGCAGAGCCGGGAGCATTGTGGAGCAGGGGGATCGGCAGAGCCGGGAGCATTGTGGAGCAGGGGGATCGGCAGAGCCGGGAGCATTGTGGAGCAGGGGGATCGGCAGAGCCGGGAGCATTGTGGAGCAGGGGGATCGGCAGAGCCGGGAGCATTGTGAAGCAGGGGGATCGGCAGAGCCGGGAGCATTGTGAAGCAGGTGGATCGGCAGAGCCGGGAGCATTGTGAAGCAGGTGGATCGGCAGAGCCGGGAGCATTGTGAAGCAGGGGGATCGGCAGAGCCGGGAGCATTGTGAAGCAGGGGGATCGGCAGAGCAGCATTGTGAAGCAGGGGGATCGGCAGAGCCGGGAGCATTGTGAAGCAGGGGGATCGGCAGAGCCGGGAGCATTGTGAAGCAGGGGGATCGGCAGAGCCGGGAGCATTGTGAAGCAGGGGGATCGGCAGAGCCGGGAGCATTGTGAAGCAGGGGGATCGGCAGAGCCGGGAGCATTGTGAAGCAGGGGGATCGGCAGAGCCGGGAGCATTGTGAAGCAGGGGGATCGGCAGAGCCGGGAGCATTGTGAAGCAGGGGGATCGGCAGAGCCGGGAGCATTGTGAAGCAGGGGGATCGGCAGAGCCGGGAGCATTGTGAAGCAGGGGGATCGGCAGAGCCGGGAGCATTGTGAAGCAGGGGGATCGGCAGAGCCGGGAGCATTGTGAAGCAGGGGGATCGGCAGAGCCGGGAGCATTGTGAAGCAGGGGGGATCGGCAGAGCCGGGAGCATTGTGAAGCAGGGGGATCGGCAGAGCCGGGAGCATTGTGAAGCAGGGGGATCGGCAGAGCCGGGAGCATTGTGAAGCAGGGGGATCGGCAGAGCCGGGAGCATTGTGAAGCAGGGGGATCGGCAGAGCCGGGAGCATTGTGAAGCAGGGGGATCGGCAGAGCCGGGAGCATTGTGAAGCAGGGGGATCGGCAGAGCCGGGAGCATTGTGAAGCAGGGGGATCGGCAGAGCCGGGAGCATTGTGAAGCAGGGGGATCGGCAGAGCCGGGAGCATTGTGAAGCAGGGGGATCGGCAGAGCCGGGAGCATTGTGAAGCAGGGGGATCGGCAGAGCCGGGAGCATTGTGAAGCAGGGGGATCGGCAGAGCCGGGAGCATTGTGAAGCAGGGGGATCGGCAGAGCCGGGAGCATTGTGAAGCAGGGGGATCGGCAGAGCCGGGAGCATTGTGAAGCAGGGGGATCGGCAGAGCCGGGAGCATTGTGAAGCAGGGGGATCGGCAGAGCCGGGAGCATTGTGAAGCAGGGGGATCGGCAGAGCCGGGAGCATTGTGAAGCAGGGGGATCGGCAGAGCCGGGAGCATTGTGAAGCAGGGGGATCGGCAGAGCCGGGAGCATTGTGAAGCAGGGGGATCGGCAGAGCCGGGAGCATTGTGAAGCAGGGGGATCGGCAGAGCCGGGAGCATTGTGAAGCAGGGGGATCGGCAGAGCCGGGAGCATTGTGAAGCAGGGGGATCGGCAGAGCCGGGAGCATTGTGAAGCAGGGGGATCGGCAGAGCCGGGAGCATTGTGGAGCAGGGGGATCGGCAGAGCCGGGAGCATTGTGGAGCAGGGGGATCGGCAGAGCCGGGTGTATTTTTGGAGCAGGGGGATCGGCAGAGCCGGGTGTATTTTTGGAGCAGGGGGATCGGCAGAGCTGGGAATATTTTGGAGCAGGGGGATCGGCAGAGCTGGGAATATTTTGGAGCAGGGGGATCGGCAGAGCTGGGAATATTTTGGAGCAGGGGGATTGGCAGAGCTAGGAGTATTTTGGAGCAGGGGGATCGGCAGAGCTAGGAGTATTTTGGAGCAGGGGGATCGGCAGAGCTAGGAGTATTTTGGAGCAGGGGGATCGGCAGAGCTAGGAGTATTTTGGAGCAGGGGGATCGGCAGAGCTGGGAATATTTTGGAGCAGGGGGATTGGCAGAGCTAGGAGTATTTTGGAGCAGGGGGATCGGCAGAGCTGGGAGTATTTTGGAGCAGGGGGATCGGCAGAGCTGGGAGTATTTTGGAGCAGGGGGATCGGCAGAGCTGGGAGTATTTTGGAGCAGGGGATCTGCTGCACGACGGCACCAATAAGCTGGAAATCTGCTGAACAGTGTTGCCGCTATCTTAAGCGGTGCTTTACCGTCGTTTTTGCGGAGGTTTTCAGCCGCTAGCAGGGTGCTTTTAACCTCCCCGCTAGCAGCCGAAAAAGGGTTAAAACCACCCGCTATGCCGGCGGTGCTACCCATTGATTTCAATGGGCAGGGGTGCTTTAGGAGCGGTGTATACACCACTCCTACAGCGCTGCAAAGATGTGGCTTGCACGTTCTGCCAGTGCACCGCTCCAGTGTGAAAGCACTCGGGTTTTCACACTGGAGTTAGAGGAGAGGCTCTTTACAGGCGCCATTTTTAGCGCTATAAGCACCTGTAAAGCTGTGAAAGCAGCCTTAAGGTTTTATTCACACTTGTGCGACTCCAAAGTCGCACGACTTCCAATGCGAAATTGATGAGACTTTACACTCTCCGGATCAAAGTCACATCAAAGTAGTGCTGGCACCTTTTAAAATTCACTACAGCCTTTAGGTTGCACCGATTTGAATTGGTGCCATTGAAAAGAATGGGCTGCAACTTGTCATAGGACTCCGATGTTCAAAGTTGCATAACAAGTTGCATAAGTGTGAATGAAGCCTTAGACCTTATGAATAAAAGCGGACCATTGTACAAAATGTACTGGCAGGATCTCCAGGTAATAAAACTGTTACAGCAAGTAAATCTGAACTCTATGGAAGATGTACCCTTCCAGTTTGTCTGCTCCTGGGTAAAGTGCTTATTCTTCTCTAGGGTATCAGTTCAAAGCAATTTATACTTGCCTCATCCTTTGCTGCCACAGACTTCCTCCTCTCCATCCAACCAGTCCCTCAAAAGCAGCTTCTCCGTACTGCCCTGTCGTTTGCACTCTGACATCATCACGTACAATGCAGGACCAGCAGTACTGCATTGTTAAAGCGGAGCTGCACCCTAAAGGGGAAGTTCCACTTGTTTCCACCCCCCCATCCACTGACACATTTGGCACTTTTTTTGGGGGGGGGGGGGCGGGGGGGAAGGCTCGTAACTAGAAATAGCAGAGCCCCATAGCAAAATGTTGTATGGGGCCCCCCTGCAAACAGCCCCCCCCCCCCCACGGCTGCCATAGTGTCAATGCAGCGTGACCTGTGCCCAATACAGCGTGACCTGTGCCCAATACAGCCTGGTCTGCCTGTGCCCCATACAGCCCCACCTATGCAGAGGAAGAGGCAAGCCACCGGGATCAGAGAGCGGGATTGCCCGCTGTAATAGCTTTCATTTGAATTTCCTGTCTTCCCGGGGCTCATCGTCACATAGCCCCACCTCTTGGCCCAACGCCTTTGATGACGTCACATGTCCAGCATTGGATCGGCGTTCTGTCTATCAAAGGCACCGGGCCAAAAGGTGGAGCTATGTGACGTGAGCCCCGGGAACACTGGAAGTTCTAATGAAAGCTCTTATATCGGGCAATTCAGCTCTCTGCTGATACGGACAGCTCGCCTCTTCCTTTCCTCTCTCTTCCCCTGGCTGGGAGACTGTGCCGGCGATGCTCTTATCCTCACTGGGCCCCACTCGGCTGCGGGCCCCATAGCGCCCACATGGGTCACTATGGTGGTAGATACGCCCCTGGGGGGGGGGGGTACCTAGAAGACTATGGGACCATTCAAAGCGCAGCGCTGTAAAACTGGCTGTGAAGCCGCAAGATTACATACGACCTGCACCTAAAGCAGATTAAGGAATCGACTCAGGTGGGGACATTGCTAAATCCCTGGACATGAGTGCCCTAATATTAAAAGTCAGCAGCTGCAGTATTCGTTTATTTTTTGGGGGGGAAAGACAAGAGCCGGCCCACATCTCAGAGCATTGGGAGGGAAGAAGAGAGCAATGGCTGCTCAGGGAGCAAGAGATAGTAAAACCTCACCCCCAACCCAATAGAACACCTTTGGGATGAATTAGAGCGGAGACTGCGAGCCAGACCTTCTCATCCAACATCAGTGCCTGACCTCACAGATGCGCTTGTTGAAGAATGGTGAAACATTCCCATAGACACACTCCTAAACCTTGTGGATGGCCTTCCCAGAAGAGTTGAAGCTGTTATAGCTGCAAAGGGTGGGCCAACTCAATATTGAACCTGGGATGCCATTAAAGTTCATGTGCGTGTAAAGGCAGGCATCCCAATACTTTTGGTAATGTAGTGTATATACATCAAGTATAGAAAATAATCACATTTTGTTGCTTTGCAGCCCGAAATGAAGACCAACACAGTTTGTTTTATACAGCTGTATTTACCGTATATACTCGAGTATAAGTCGAGTTTTTCAGCACATTTTTTTGTGCTGAAAGTGCCCCCCTCGACTTATACTCGAGTCAAGCACTTTTCTGCAGCAAAAAATTTCAATTTCCGAACCGATTTTGGGGCCCTGTATCTCAGGGCCACTTTGTGCTAGGAACCCCAAATTTGGTGTGCAGACCCAGTGGAACTGGTACCACAACATATCCAAAGCTGGGGTTATTAGGACCAAGTAGCCCCGAGATACGGGGCCCCAAACCCGGTTCGGAAAATGTCATTCTCTGCTGCAGAAAAGTGCTTGACATTTACTGAACCGATGTTTGCGGCCCTGTATCTCGGGGACACTTAGTGCTAGAAACCCCAGCTTTGGATATTTTATGGTGCTAGTTCCACTGGGTTTGCACACCAAATTTGGGGTTCCTAACACTAAGTGGCCCCAAGATACGGGGCCCCAAAGTCGGTCAACTGTGTCCATCTGCAACAATGTCATTTCGGGACCCTTTGGGTTCAGAGACCCCAAATTTTGGCTGCAGCTAGGGGGCATCTAGGAACCCTTAACTACCGAGTTTGAAGTTCAGGGGACCTATGGCTGCAAATGGGCACAGTGAGGCTGCAAATGGGCATTGTCGACCCTCTTTTCCACTTACAGTAGCTGTGCATTTCTCACCCTAGGCTTATACTCGGGTCAGTAAGTTTTTCCCATTTTTTTGTGGTAAATTAGGGCCTCGACTTATACTCGGAACAACTTATACTCGAGTATATACGGTACTCAGTGCAACTTATAACATCCAAATGAAAGATAAACACCGTGTCAGAAAAAACAATTCTAAAACAGAATCACTGAGTTGGAAAAAGGATCGCCCCATTGTGTCAGTATTTTGTTGGACCACCTTTTGCTTTAATTGCAGCCTTAAGTCTGTTGGGATTTGTCTCTACTAACTTCACACATCTAGGACTTTACAATATTTGCCCGCTCTTCTTTGCAGAACTGCTCAAGTTCAGTTACATTTGATGGTGACCGTTTGTGGACTGCAGTCCACAAGTCATTCCACAGATTTTCAATGGGATTTATGTCTGGGCTCACACTAGGCCATGCAAGGACATTCACTTTTTCTCTCCTCCAACCACTGTCTGGTCATTTTTGCCATGTGCTTTGGGTCACTGTCATGTTGGAAGGTAAACCTACTTCCCATTGACAACTTTCTGAGAGCAACAGATTTTCCTCAAGAATTTGATGTTTTCTTGCCCCATCCATTTTCCTTCTAACCTGACAAGTGCTCCAGTCCTTGCTGCAGAGAAAAACACCCCCATAACAGGATACCACCCCTCCCCCCCACAACAGGACCCCCCCCCCCAATAACAGGATATGACCACCCCCCCCCCTCCATAACAGGATACCACCCCCAACAGGATACGACTAACCCCCCCCCCCAATAACAGGATACCACCAACTCCATGCTTTACTGTAGGAATGGTGTTATTTGGATGGTGAGCTGTATTGGATTTCTGCTAGACATTTTGTTTGGTGCTATGGCCAAATCATTCAATTTTAGTCTCATCTGACCAGAACACAATTTTCCATGTGGCCTCAGAATCTTCAAAGTGTGTTTTGGCAAAGCTCAGTGGTGACTGCATGCGGCTTTTCTTGAGGAGCGGCTTTTTTCTTGCATCCCTCCCATACAGGCCCCATTTGTGGAGAATTAATGATATGGTGGTCACACAATGACCACTCTATGCCATAAATTCCTGCAACTGCTACAGAGTTGCTATAGACCTCTTGGTGGCCTCTCTGACCAGTTTCCTCCTGGCTCTTTCCTTCAGTTTGGAGCGAGGTCCTGATCCAGGGAGGGTCTGTGTTCTACCAAATACCTTCCACTTCTTAATAATAGACTTCACTGTGCTTCTAGACCAGGGGGTCTCAAACTGGCGGCCACCCTTCAGCTGTTGCAAAACTGCAAGTCCAATGAGGCATTGCAAGGCTAACAGGTACAAGCATGACTCCCAAAGGCAGAGGCATTATGGGACTTGTAGTTTCACAACAGCTGGGAGGGCTGCCAGCTTGAGACCCCTGTTCTAGGCATTAATAAAGCCTTTGAAAAAAAAAAAAAATCCATCTGTATCCATCTCCTGACTTGTGCCTGTCCACAACCTTATCCTGGAGATCCCGGTGACAGCGCCTTGCCACTCATAGTTGATTGTTTGCTTCAGTTGCACTACTAGGGACTGAAATGCTCCAGGAAAGCTCTTTCATGCTGAGCTAATCACAATGACCACAGCTGATCACAGTTGAAAGTCAAATGGCTTTGTGTGCCATTGATTAGCTACACCTGATTGAGTTTACAAGATATTTTTAGGAGGGGGGGGGGGGGGTGATCCTTTTTCCAACTCAGTGATTGGGTTTTTGAAATTTTCTTTTTTTTTTTTCCCTGACAGGTTAATGTTATATCTCTCACTTGGATGTTTTAAATACAGCTGGATAATACAAAACTGTGTGTCTTCATTTCAAGAATATATATATATATATATATATATATATATATATATATATATATATATATATATATATATATATATATATATATATATATATATATATACATATACATACATATACACACACACACACACATACATATATACACACACACACACACACACATAAAAAAGTGGACCGGGACACCTATGTATATTATTCTGCATGTGGATATATACGTACTGTGAGTTCTAAAAATGTTTTAAATTACCCACTAGATGGCGCTATATATATAAGTAATGCACGGGGTACTTATCTTATTCCTCAATTTCGCAGGCTTCCTTCTGTTTGTGTGCCCAGTCCCCAGCTATCAGACATCATCCTGTACAATGCAGGACCAACAGTCCTACATTGTACAAGAGGATACCCATGACCTGTCCTCAATCCCAAGCAATGGTAAGTAGAGAGAAGCACCGGCTGCAGTGGAAGAGAGGAGTAAGATAAGTACATCACCCCCCTAGGCAAAAAGTAACCCTTGCAGAGGGACACACTGCAAGGGTAGTACCCCCCCCCCCCCCCCACGGAGTTCAGCTTTAAAAAGCAAATAAATCAGCATGCTTTATGAACATGAATCAAGGTAAAAGGGGCCCCTCTTTCCGTTTACATCCGTGCAGTTATTTGAGAGTTTCCCAAAAGGTAAGCAAAGCCTGTATATATAGTACTTTGTTCTTACCACCGGTTCCAGGTTCGGCACACCCGCATACAAACACACAGCTCTTTCTGTCCCAAGTGCCTGAACACAGATAGCCAGACCCCCCTCTGCATGACATGGTCCGTTCCACTGTCCAGGGGAAGAGAGTCCGGTTCAGGGCTGTGTGGAGGGGGTCGTACCACGTGTCTCTCTAGCTGCAGGGGAGGGGGCTTTGGCGGAGAGGGGACCAGCGGCCTTTTTAAGAGTTGGCTCCTGGACAAGGGTTGTACCGCATTTCTGCTACAAGTTCCCTTCTTAACAGCGGCCCCCGTGCTCCTCCGGTTCTCCTTCTCCCGGCAATTTGATCTGGGCGACTTCTGTTTGCCGTTCCTGGTGCCGTTTTGTCCATCTGTAGAGCTTCCTTTATCGTCTTCCTCGTCTGAGCTGGTACTGAAGCTGACACGAGAGGTCCTGCCCTCCCCGCCTTCCCCTGTGCCGCTGCTCCCCGGCGAGCCCTTGGAGTCGGAATCGGAGTCAGAATCTGAGCTGGAACTGGAGGTGGTGCTGCGAGCCCTCTCCAACATCTGACACATCTGCTTAAAGCGCTCGATCTTCTCCCGCTGGTGGGAGCGGTCCAGCACTGGAGTGGGTTCAGTTGGCGTCTGAGGTTCCTGCGCAATTAAATGCAGAAATGTCAAGAAATTTAATTAGAAGAACATCTAAACAGAACGCACTTCTCCTTACAGTGGTTGTGAACAAAGTACCCCCCTCTACAGAGTGTACAAGCCCCAATCCAAAGCACCTAGTCGTGTTCCTACCAGCCCTCTCGTCCCTCAGTTATCTGTTTGAGACACGTCTGACAAGTTCTCTCAACACCACAGAATCCTGGGAGATGGCCCCTCCACCCTCCAGCACACAGAAGGCGATTGACGACCTTAGCTGTGCATATTACCATACGACAGGTTAAGGGGGGTGGGGGGGGGCGCATTCCCTTCACTCAGGTTTAAGATTACACTCAGCTCCATGCCCTATGCTGTGCAGTGTGTCATATCAGATCCCCACCCCTGAAGCCAAGAAATGATGTGTAAAAATGTGTGCTTTAGGTGACCGTAGTGGAGAGAGGGCTGCAGACAAACAGGTTCAACTTCTTTAAGAGGATTGGTTTCCTCTCCTTGTATCACCTGAGGCTAATCACTTCACTGTGTATATATGTAAGGACTTAAAACCACTTTAAAGCGTAACTTCACGCTTTCAATCAACACTATTTTTAATCTTTATGCTGCTAGTATTAGTAAATAGGATAGGAAGCTACATTATAAATTTACTTGTTTTAAACTTGATTTTATTTACAATTTTTCAGTTACTTCCTGGTTTCCATGCCTAGGCAAATGATGTCATACATCCCAGGAGTCCTCAGGAGGGGTTTTCTCAGCTACGTGCACACTCTTGTCTACATGCCTGATCTAAGGCCAGATGGAGTCCAAGTAGTAAATGCTACATGAATCTGCCCTTACTCAAGATGGCTATGGCCAGAAAATGTTAGGGGTGTTTTTCAAAATGATTTCTCAGCAAAATAAGGCATAGAGACATGGAAGGATGGGGGAGTGGGGGGTGTTTGGGGTTTGCTTTGAATATTAAAAATTAAAAAGGGGTTGTAAAGTAAAGAGGTTTTTCATCTTAAATGCATTCTATGCATTAAGATAAAAAAAACCTGTGTGCAGCAGCCCCCCTAATACTTACCTGAGCCCATCTCGATCCAGCGATGTTACAAGAGTGTCTTGGCTGCCAGGGACTCTCCCTTGTCATTGGCTGAGATGGCAGCCCTTGGCCATTGGCTCCTGCTGCTGTCAAAGTCAGTGAGCCAATGAGGGCTGCGGCTCAGTGTATGAACGGACACACAGAGCAGTGGCTCAGGTGTGCCCCCCCCCCCCCCCCCCCCATAGCAAGCTGCTGGCTGTGGTGGCACTCCGTGGGGGGGGGGTGGGCGCTAGGAGAGCCAGAGAGGGACCTGAGAAGAGGAGGATCTGCACTACTCTGTGCAAAACCATTACACAGAGCAGGCAAGTACAACATGTGTGTTATTTTTAAAGGAGAAGTACAGCCTGAGCTCGTTTGGCTGTACTTCTATGGATCAAAGGAATGCAATCCATTTTGCACTCCTGTGAACCGGTTTCAGCAAAGAGTGGTTTGAAGGCCACTCTCTGCTAAAAACACAGACAGACAGACTGGACTGAGACCCCCTGCTCTGCCTCAGCGAGCCACTGAGAGTCTGAGACGGCCGCTCCTCGTCCCGCCAGAGCTCAGCACTCCAGTGAGCGCGGTGGGGCAGAGCAGAGAGCTGCTGATAGACAGTCAGCAGCTCTCTGCTTGGGGAGCTGTCAGAACTGAGTGATCGGCGGGGTTTAATCACTCGGTTCTCAGGCGCCAAGGGGACAGATGCAGCATCGGACCGATGAGGAATCCACCCAAGTATAATTGGAGGAAAAAAAAATAAATAAAAAAAAAAAAAAGGAGCCTTTAGTGTCAATGTAGTGTTTTTGGTTTGTATTGCTCAGATACAGTGTAGTTCCGCTTTAACATGGAACAGAAACATGGAGGTCAGAGATCCTCACTCACCTTTTTAATTTTCTTATCTTTCTCAGCCTTTATCTGCAAGGAGAAACCAGAGAGAAAATATTACAACAGAACGATTTACAAGGTAATGGATTAGAGAAGGAAATTATTTAAAGACCTATATAAACAGGATAGTACCTAGTCTATAAAATGATGAAAACTAGGATGGGAACGACCCAGGGAGGTTTTATATGAATTTTACACTGTGAAAATCTTTTTAGGATATTATACTGTGCAATAAAAAAAAAAAAAAAAAAAAAAAAAAAATCACTTTCATGGAAAGTTGGCAGTCTGCACTGGCCACCTTGCAGAGCCTGAAATCATATAAAGAGGGTTTGGAGGCAAAGCTGATGTTCCCTCCCAAGTGCCCCGGAAAGTTGGTCACATTGGAGCTGAGCTCGTTGGATTATCCAGCCAGAAGAACATGAAAATCTTCAACAGGCAGTGTACAAGGATCACAGATTTCCCCCAAGTTCCTATTAGGACTGAGTGGAACAAGGGAAGTCGTATCTTATCCTTTCATACTGCTGGCGGGCTCCTGCTACCCTGTTTCCCCGAAAATAAGACCTAGCGTGATTGTCAGTGATGGCTGCAATATAAGCCCTACCCCCCCAAATAAGCCCTACCCTGTTTCCCCAAAAATAAGTTCTACCCTGAAAATGAGACCTACAAGGACTTTAACTAGGGCTTATTTGGAGGGTAGGGCTTATATTGCAGCCATCACCGACAATCACGCTGGGTCTTATTTTTGGGGAAACAGGGTAGGATTGTACAAAGCGGGAACCTGTCAGCAAATCCCAGCCAATGATTCACGGCCGGGACCTACTGATCAGCTGTGTCCAATCACAACCCAGAGCTCGGTGTTGAAATTGAACACAGGGCTCTGTACAGAGAATGCGAACTGTCAGTATTTCGACCTTGCAAAGCAGAGATGAGAAATTGAGAGATTTTACTAATCAGCACACATTACACATGGTTGGATACACATTCAACCCCCTTGATCTCCCTAAATGTTTTCCCCTTCCCAGCCAGCGTCATTAGCACTAATCACTGTAATAATGGCAGTGTCGTTATTGTCGCCGCTATAATCGCCGCTCCATTATTAGGTTGTTGATCATCACCATTAGTAGTATAAAATAAATAAATCACACACTTATCTGGATTTTTTTTTTTTTAAATCAAGAACCATATAGCCAATTTTATTGGATATGTTTTATAGCAAAAAGTAAATATTGGGGCTTTTTTTTCCTCTCACAATTTTCAGCCTTTTTTGTTTATAGCTCAAAAAAAATTGAAAATGCAGTAGAGATCAACTACCAACAAAAGAAAGCTATTTGCGTGGGAAAAAATTATGCAACACCCCACACACACACACCCCTTATAGGCTAGGGGGAAGGAGTGAACCAGTGGGGGACTTCACTTTTTGAGTGAAGTTCCACTTTAGGCCTCTGCAGATTTTTGTGAGAGAGCAACTGCAGACAGGCAACTGTCCAGTGCTAGAGTGTGGAGAGTGTAAATACACAATAGAAATATAGATTTTTTTTTTAACCGCTTCAATCCCGAGCACTTTTACCCCCTTCCTGCCCAAGCCAATTATCTGCTTTTAACGCTCTCACACTTTGAATGACAATTGTGCGGTCATAATAAAATGATAAATATTTCATTTGGGTAACACAAATAAACGAAAAAAGACTGAGGATTTTGAAAAAAAAAAAAAAAAAAAAAAAAAAAAAAAAAAAAAAACATTTTTGGTTATAAAATTTGGAGAAATAAATAATCTTTCTTCATAAACTTAGCCCAAAACGTATTCTGCTACATTTCTTTGGTGAAAATAAGCCAAAATCAGTTTATATTAGTCTTTAGGAAAGTTAAAGAATCTACAAACTATGGTATACATCTGAAAATTGATCAGTCCTGATGTACTGACGTCCGATCTCAGTTCTTGAGACCCGAAAATTTCAGGACAATACAAATACCGCCCCCAAATGACCCCTTTTTGGAAAATAAACAGTCCAAGGTATTTAGTAAGAGGCATGATGGGTTTTCTGAAGTTGTAATTTTTTTTGTCATAAATTTTTGGAAAAAGAAAAAAAAAAAAAAAAAAAATTGCATTGCTATAAGCAAGCATTTTACTGAATGAGAACAACAAAGTGTAGCACCAAAGAGTAAAGGGCATAATACAATGTTCATAGGTGAATCTAAACAACACTAAAATGAAAAACATAAATACACTGAATGGATAATATGAAGAATAAAATGATATAAAAATTACAAAAAAAAAAAAAAAAAAAAGTGTCCATACGTGGTAATAAATGTAAATAAATTCCCAGTCTGAATAAGACTGAATCTTGCAAACAGTGTAAAATCACAGGGAGTGTGATAAAACAGGCAGACCGGAACATTGAACAATGTTTTTCATTTTAGTGTTGTTTAGATTCACCTATGAACATTGTATTATGCACTTTACTCTTTAGCGCTACACTTTGTTGTTCTTGTTTGGTATACCATTTTTTTCATATGTAGTGTGTTAGCCGCTGATTTTGGAGCAGCGCAGAATCATTTGGTTTTTACAGAATGAAACTGAACCGTTCAGGTTTGTTTTGGTATGATTAGCTGTGATTGGTCAAAGCTAATCCCGTGGTACAAATGGGAAGTGATTGGCCATGTCAGCACCATGTGATCAAATTGGCCAATCACAGCTAGCAACACAACTGTACACCATGAATGGCATGAAAGGAAGCCATCCATTGTGTACAACTGTCATGTGACCTGCTTTGAGTTGTCACAGAGGTCACATGGTACCAGCAAGCGAGTCACTACTCTGATTAGTCACACCGCTGAGCTGCCCCATGATTAATGGTTCCTGACAGGACGTCAAATGAGGTTAAACATGGGAGAGGAACCTAAAAATTAAAAAATATAAAATCCTGGACTCCTTCTTTAATAACTGCAGACAGTGATGGATTCACATTACGTTACCTTTTTCTTCGCTGCCACATCCTGCACTGGCTCCTTCTCCTTCTTCCTTTTGTGTCCCTGATTCTCATCTGTTTTCTTCTTACCCGGGGCCTGATCGTCCGTCAGTTTCCACCGCACAGCGTCTTCACCGTTATCAGGACGCTTTTTCCCTGATCCGTCCAGGGGATCCTGGAAGAATAAAAAACACGTTAGCCTGTTTCTTTATATTAAGCAACAGACCTGTGTTATACAAAGGCTCTTCAAAAAGTTTCTGCACTTTTATTTTATAAAAAAGTGCAGAAACTTTTTGAAGACCCCTCGTAAAAAAATATATTCACCCCAAAACAGAAAATTCCAATACCCGTCCACTGGCCTATCATGTAAGGATTGCAGAGACAAAAGGGTTGCTGGTTACTGCCCCCCAATTGAGCTCACAAATAAGTTACCAAAAGAAGTCCCACCTTCCATGGATTGATGATGGCACCTGCAAGCCCCAATTACCCTAAAGTCAGAGGATGCAATATCTGGCCGAACCGCTTTTCCTGGACTGAAGATGACAAAGTCTGTCTAATTGACTCTACCGCCCCCTGCCTTCCAAATCTAGAACGACAAATCAGGTACTTCACCTTGCATGTCCGCCCTTCACGCTTACATCTTGGACATTCCCAGCAGTTTGGAATCTCAGTGTTAATAACCGCTTCGGCTTTACCCATCTGAAGGAAAAAAAAAAATAAAGCGGGTAGAGGAGTAAGGGAAACAATTACAAAAGCTGGAAACCATACAAGGAAAAGAGTGAACAGAGCAAGTGAAAACTCAGAAGCAGGCTGCTTGACTCCGTGGGGGAGGCTCACCTTGATACAGCCGGGGTGAACAATCTCATTACAAATGGTACATTCCATGAGCGACAGATTAAACTTCTGTTCCTCATCTTGGGCAGTGTCTTCCTTCCCGGCATCTCCGCACAGAAGACACACGGCAGTATGGGGGAGTACGGGCTGTGGAGGAAAGGAGATCTTATTACACTGCTTACAATACTCCCCCCTATTATCTATGTATGGATACCAGACATCCTCATATAAGCATCTTGTTAAAGCGGACCTAGACTGTGGTGACCTTCTGCAAACCGTGGCAATTGTCAGTGACAAAGCCCTCACATTGGGTAGTCAGTATCTTCCTTTTTGCCCAGAACCACACTTTCCACCTGACAGAGTCTCCATAGACCTTCCAAGACCTCTACCCCATCAATATAATGCAGTCATCAGAGACAGGGGTGGTCATGGTATGCCTACTGAACCTTAATAGGCTCCAGTGAGACAGGGTGTACCCTGTCAACTGTATGGAAGTGTTCTACTGCTTCTGGTCGGGAATTATATGCTTAAAAAAAAAAAAAAAAAAAAAAAAAAAAAAAAAAAGTACAGATCAGGACATCATCCACCTGCCTCTTAAAGGGGTTGTAAACCTACGTGTTTTTTCGCCTTAATGCATCATTAAAGTGAAAAAACTTCTGGCAGTGACCGGACCCCCAGTTTCACTTACCCGAAACCCTAGAACTTGACCCACAGGGACACGCTGTCGCTCTGCCCAGGGTTCTCGGCTCTTGATTGGATAGATTAGGGATATGCAATTAGCGGACCTCCAGCTGTTGCAGAACTACAAGTCCCATGAGGCATAGCAAGACTGACAGCCACAAGCATGACTCCCAGAGGCAGAGGCATGATGGGACTTGTAGTTTTGCAACAGCTGGAGGTCCACTAATTGCATATCCCTGGGATAGATTGATAGCAGCGCAGCTATTGGATTCTGCCAATTAAATCTAACGACATGGGCGCCGGGGCAGAGTACTACATTCGGCCTCTACGGACGCCGAATGCTGGACTCGGGAGTGAGCCCGCAAGGTAACACCCCCCCCCCCCAGGGAGAGCGCTTCTCCCAGGGGGTTATGTGATGCGGGGAGGAGCCGCTGAGGGACCCCGGAAGAGGAGGTTCGGGGCCACTCTGCAAAACGAGCTACACAGTGGAGTTAAGTATTAATTTTTTTTTTTTTTTAAATAACAAACATAACGAACCTCAAGTGTCACTTTAACGTCAGCCAATCAAAAGAAGCCTTGCATTATTTAACCACATCTTGCCCGGTATAGACAAAATGACAGCTGAGCAGTAAAAGGGTTACGGTAAATACCACCAAAAAAGCACTTTTTGTGTAAAAAAAAGGAAAAAAAAAAAGATAAAAATTGGCGTAGTGTTGAATGACCGTGCAATTGTCATTCAAAGTGTGACAACACTGAAAATTGGCCTGGGCAGGAAGGAGGCAAAAGAGTCCAGTAGTGTTGTAAAGCGCTGCGTGAACTGTCTGTGCTATATAAATCCTGTATAATAATAATAATAATGGTTAATAAAAAAAATAAAAAGGGCCTATCCTGAATGGCAGAGAAGCACTAAGCAGTCTTTATATCTGATCGATAGGAAGTCACCCGTACTGCTGGCAGGACACAGTGCCGCTAATGCTACAACAGTCCATTACAGCAGACCCAGCAGCCACATCGCTCTGTAATGAATGGAACTGGATTAGGCCTGCTTGTCATTAACCATAGAATTCAACTTTAAACTGTGCTAATGGATCCATGTTAGACAGCCAAACTTTCCATTTTAAGTGTAGGTCTGCTTTAACTTGCCGTTTGCTCTCCCCGCGCCACGCAGCACTCACCGCTGTGCACTGCCTCTTCAGACAAGACTGCTTCATGCGCCCCGGACCCCCAAACTTCTTCATGTCTTTACAGAAGTGACACTCGCCGCATTCGCTGCGCACACAGGCTTCACACTTTCGGCAGCGCGTCCTCCTGCGCCGCGCAGCTCCCAGGCCCTTTGCCGACATCTCCCACTGGGGCCTTGCGATGCCTCAGCTGCACCCACACCTGGAATAAAGAGCAAGGAAAAAAAAAAGGCAGTCAAATTAGCTAGGACCATTTGCACTAGATAGAAGAAAAGTGGACACATGTCTCCTATGCCTGTAAAATTACTTTTTCAGACAATTTTATTAACCCCTTCCTGCCTGCCTTCTGTTGACTAAAGAAGTTACCGTACTTTCAAATAACTAGGAAATGCAGCAACACTGATCCCTATGATCCATGTGCAATTACTAATTTTTGCAATGAGGCTTGCAAAGCCTTGCACCTTAGATCAGTGCTTCGTAGGTGCAACGCACAGGCTCTTGCAATGGCTGCCTCAAGCCTCAGGTGTGTATGGAGGTCAGGACCCACTAGACTCGAAACGCGTTCTGAACTACAGAGCAGTGAAGAGAGAAAAAAAAAAAAAAAAAAAGGGACCATCACACAATCTGCAGATTTCCTCTACCACAGTTCAGGATGGGAATATTGTAACAAGGATTATTCTCCAAACCGGATGATGCGGCTCTGTGCAGACGGAGTGCTGAATTTAATTAAAAATAAAATGTTGCAGATAAAAGCACGCCATAATTCAGGTTCAGTGGGGCGGTTTGTTTGTTGGGGAATTTACACCCTAAATATGTGAAATGTGGACATTATCTTTAGGCTGCATTCACACTCTCGTTTAGCAAGAACAAGCGTTCCTGCTCGCAATTTCATCTGAAGCGATTTTGCGCGTCACATAGGGCCAACCCTTTCACTTGTCGCTCCTGCTCCTTTTCGGGATGACAGGCTTAAAGCGATTTTTAAAGGCCTGGTTTGTGCATGAGAATTGGCATTGCATTTGGAGTGCCATTAAAGCGGAGGTCCGCCGAAAAAAAAAAATATTAAAAGCCAGCAGCTACAAATATTGCAGCTGCTGACTTTTAATATATGGACACTTACCTGTCCAGGGAGCCCGCGATGTCGGCAGCCGAAGCAGATCCGTCCGTCGGCTCTCGGCTGCTGCCGCCGCCATCCTCGGTAAGGGAATAAGGAAGTGAAGCCGTGCGGCTTCACTTCCTGGTTCCCTACTGCGCATGCGTGAGTCGCGCTGCGCGTCCTCTCTGGTCCCTGCTGTGTTCTGGGACCTGTGTGTCTCCCAGAATACAGCGGGGGAGGACAGTGTAGACGCCGGAAGTGGCGTAGGTCACGGCAAGCGCCGCAGTAATCTATGCCAGGAAGTGGGAGCAAATACCTGTATTAGACAGGTATCTGCTCCCTCCTCCCCCCTGAAAGGTGCCAAATGTGACACCGGAGGGGGGGGGGGGGGGGAGGAATCCAAAAAGTGGAAGTTCCATTTTTGGGTGGAACTCCACTTTAAGGGACAATGGCATCCAAATGCACATCGATCGCCACACAATTTGGAATCGCGTGCAGAATCATGGCAATTCTGCATGCAATTCCAAATTGCGAAGTGTGAATGGATCCTTAAAGTGGTTGCAAAGTCAGAAGGTTTTTTTTATCTTAATGCATTCTATGCATCAAGATTAAAAGCCTTCTGTGTTAACCCCCCCTAATACTTACCTGAACCCGATCTTTCTCCAGCGATGTGCACGAGTGCCTCGGCTGTCCCAGACTCTCCCTCCTGATTGGCTGGGACACAGAAGCGGAACCTTCGGCTTCCGCTGCTGTCAACCAAGGTCAGATAGCCAATCAGGAGAAAGAGGACGGGGCTGAACCACAGCTGAATAGACACGGGAAGCTGCAGCTCGGTTGCCCCCATAGCAAGTTGTTAGCTGTGGGGGCACTCAATTGGGGGGGGGGGGCAGGAGTACCAAAGAGGGACCTGAGAAGAGGAGGATCGGGGCTTCTCTGTGCAAAACCACTGTACGGGGCAGGCAACAAGTTTTTTTTTTTCCTTTAAAAATAACAAAGGCTCTACAATCACTTTAATGTTCACCAGCAGGATGCCCCATGCCAAAAGGTACAATAATAAATATTCTCCCTCCAAGAAACAGCATCCAAACCCAAGGAACAGCATCCAAACCTTTTTGTGGCTGTTGGCTTTCAATCCCTGCTGTCACTGACGGCCAGGGTTCACACTTAAAGCAGGGAACCAGTCAGAGTGGTTCCTGTCAGATCTGAAAGGTTTCAGAGACAAAAAAAAGCCATCTGCTGTGCCATCTATTTAATAGTGTAACCGTCAGATACAGTCGCACTATTAAAAATTGAAATAAGTGAAAAACAAATTTCATCTATAAGCTGAACAGAGTTCAGCTTTAAAGTAGCATCAAAGGCTCAGTGCAACAATGCTCTTTATGTGATTGCAAAGACTAGCATTTGTATTTTTAAATAACATGCCATCCTTACTTGCTCTGTGTAAGTTTTTCACAGGGGGGCCCCAATGATCCTCTTCTGGGGTCCCCCGCCAGTGCTGTCTGCTCCTCCCATAGAAAACTGTTTGCTATGGGGGCAGATGTGCGGGCTCAACCCTGAGCTGTGTGCGTCTAAAGCAGTGGTTCTCAACCTTCTAGTGCCGTGACCCCTTGACAAAAATTTCCCAAGTTGTGGGGACCCCTAACAGTAAAATTATTTTCATAACGTGGGTTGTCAGCACCCAAGGCAAGACAAGTAATTTGCGCCCCTAACCCATGGACATTTAGCGCTCCCTGAGACTTTCTAATGCCAACTATAATCACAGGTAGCGTTACTCACTGTCTCGTAGTAGTGACACCTATGCCTGAAATCAGGAGATAGGATCTCCTCCAGCCCCTCCCACTTCACATTCCTCACCAGTCAGCTGACCTCTAGTCTCTGCCCCCCAGCCATGCTGTGAACTGAATGGGCGCCTGCGAAGAGGCTGAGTGGGCGGCCGCGGGCTCCAGGAACAGCCCTGCTGGGCAGCCGCAAAAAGTCTGGCAGAGTGGTGCGGGCTTCAGAAACAGCCCAGGATTCGGTGACCCCTGGCAAATCATCATTCGACCCCCAGGGTCTCTAAAGAGACCCATATAGTGATGCTCTGCCACCACCCCTTTAGGTAAATGTACGGGGGGGGGATACAGTAACTGAATTTTTTTTTACCTTAATGCAGAGAAAAAAAAAAAAACACATTGTTTTTAGGACCACTTAAAGTTCCCTACAAATAGTAGTTAATATGTCATTCTGCTTTATTGACCCCCCAAAGTCTTACTTTATGCTGAACGCACTCCCCCCTCCAGGCACAGCACATACGCATCCCCGGGCAAAGCACCACATCACATACGCATCCCCCCTCCCCTCAGGCACAGCGCACGCATCCCCCCCTCAGGCACAGCGCACGCATCCCCCCCTCAGGCACAGCGCACGCATCCCCCCCTCAGGCACAGCGCACGCATCCCCCCCTCAGGCACAGCGCACGCATCCCCCCCTCAGGCACAGCGCACGCATCCCCCCCTCAGGCACAGCGCACGCATCCCCCCCTCAGGCACAGCGCACGCATCCCTCCCCCCACCCCAGGCAAAGCGCACAAATGTCCAGGGACATCCTGCAAGACAACAGAGCCCTGTGGGTGGAAGATGAACACAACAAACATTCAAAGGCTCATTATGCTTCAAAGACTGAACACAATGGGGAAAGGAAACAATCATGATGTAAGGCGCACTGAAACATTTATTCATTTCTTTTAAATGGATGGTTTAATAAACACTTTAATTTAGTACTCTTGATGTTTTTTGCTGATCATGAATCTGGATAGTTTCACTTTAACTGGGACAAAACCTACACCAGGGGAATTCCTAGGATGACCTACTTCTACGGCTTGGGAAGCTATACAGCCAGTAAAAGTTCTCATGTATATTTAAGATTTAATTGTTCAATGGCTGCCACGAGTGGCAAGGCGCGAGGGAAGAATGAGCAATTCTAACAATTACAACTGAAAATATATATATATAAAATTACGGAAGTCAAGAATTACATTGTTAATGGGCCACTCTTTTTTTTTTTTTAATAAAAAGAAAAATGCAGAAAAAAAACCCCCAGAAGCCTCAAACTGAAAATAAAAACAACTGGAATGATTCATAAGAAAACTGAAATCTTACACTTCTCTTGAGGAAATCTATCATGAGAAAACAGACCACGCCACCCCCAACCCCCCTTTCTGAAAATCCTGGCTGTATTTGGCAGAGACCCTAGAGAACAAAATGATAGTCCTTGCAATGTTTTAAGTCACATGCTATTTGCGTAGCAATTTTTCAAACGCAATTTTTTAGGGAATAAAAAAAAAAAAAAAAAAAAAAACATTTTAAATAATTTTAACGCAAAAAAAAAAAAAAAAAAAAAAAACACACAATATAGAACCCATTTGTTGGTAAAATATAAAAGATGAGGTTACGCCGAGTAAATAGATACCCAATACGTCATACTTTAACCACCAAGGTTTTTTTATTTTAATGCATTATATGCATAAAGAAAGCCTTCTGTGTGCAGTAGCCCCATCTCAATCCTGCGAGACTCAGCTGTCCGGTACTCTCCCTCCTCATTGGCTGAGAGAGCAGCAAAGCGCCATTGGCTCCTGTTGCTGTCAGTGAGCCGGAGAGGGAGAGGGAGAGGGAGAGGGAGACAGTGGCTCTGTGCCTGAATGGACACGGAGTTGCGGCCCAGGTGCCCCCATAGCAAGCTGCTTGCTGCGAGAGCACTCAGCAGGAGGGAGGGGCCAGGAATGCAGGTGAGGGACCCGAGAAGAGGAGGAGCTAGACTGCTCTGTGCAAAACAACTGCATAGAGCAGATAAGTATTACATGTTTGTTATTTTTAAGGAGACTTTAGTATCAGTTTCAAAGGCGACATAGATGCCAGAGAAGGGGGAGAATCATATTGAACAGCAATGATATATGACAACTATGACACCATCTAACCTAAAGCCTCACAGCACTTCCCATGTAGCCCCCAGGGCACCCTGCAGACAGAGGTCTGTGTCTGTTTTTGGTGCTGTACTCCAGCCAGTGAAAAAAAAAAGATTCTTCAGCCTGGCTTCTAAAAAGGTAATGGTTTGGTTCATCTTTCATGCCATCTTACTTCCTCTGTGCTGCCTGATCTTTTATAATAGAGTTGCTGGGATAAATATCAAATGAGGCACAAATGATTTTTAAAAGGGGCTGTTGGAAGCACAAATGTGGAAGCTTTGAAGTGAACTTATACTTTAAAAAAAAAAACCTGTGTGCAGCAGCCCCCCCCCCCCCCCCTTTATACTTACCTGAACCCTATTGCAATCCAGCAATGTGCACAATAGCCTCAGATCTCTGGGTAATCTCACTCATTGGCTGAGGCAGCAGCAGAAGTCATTGGCTCCTGCTGCTGTCAATCACAGCCAGTAAGCCAAAGAGGAGAGAGAGAGGGGGGCAGGGCTGAGCCACGGCTGTGTGTGAATAGACACACAGAGCAGTGGCGGGAGATACCCTGTCTGGGTGTCTCCACAGCAAGCACAAACGCTAAGTGTGTTTAGCACTTCAGCATTTATTTCAATGCCCAGAATAAAATTAAAATTCTGGCCAATATAACTCCCAGACTCCAAACACTGCTAAACTCACACAAACTGTTTTGAAATAAATGCAGCTTAGGTGAGTTTATAACACTGATTTGCTCCTGTCAGGATAAACAGCATTTACAATAAACCAGTTGCGCATGAGGCCTAAAAAAAAACCCCAAAAAAAACAAAAAAACAAAAAAACAAAAAAAACAAAAACAAAAACAAAAAAAAAAACAAAAAAAAAAAAAACAAAAACAAAAAAAAAAAAAAACAAAAACAAAAAAAAAACAAAAACAAAAAAAAAACAAAAACAAAAAAAAAAAAACACTTAGCAGTGGGGTCCCTTATATGCACTGCAGGAGTTAAAGTGGAACTTCTCCCTTTGAATAAAACTAACAGCAGCTCTGCATGGTAATGAGAAACTGTTGAACATTTGTTTTCTTTAAACTTTTTTTTTTTTGCTTTTAACTTCCACTTCCTGGTTTCCCTAAAGGCAATGGTGGCACAACCTCGACTTCAGAGATGTCCCCTGAAAAGTCATCAGTGTGTTCAGGGAGATCTTGTTCCTAACGGCAAGAGCTCAAAGAAAATAAAATAGAGAGATAGAGAGATAGAGAGATAGAGAGATAGAGAGATAGAGAGATAGAGAGATAGAGAGATAGAGAGATAGAGAGATAGAGAGATAGAGAGATAGAGAGATCTCATTTTGTATGGCAAATGAGTGATGCGAAGTGCAAGATCTATACAAAATGACAATCTGTTTGTTAAAAAAAAAAAAAAAAAGTCCCAAAATCAAGGTAGCGCAGTACAGTGCCTGTGCAAGGTGTGGCATATGACATCACTGATTGCAGGCTTCTTCCTTCTCTGCTGCCCCAACAATGACATCACATGCAGTACCGGTCATACAGATGAAGGACGGAAAGAATATATCCAGCAACAGGATTGTAAAAAATTTCTTAAAAATGTCTCCACTTGGCTGGGTGGGATTTACTAAAACTGGAGCACTCAGAATCTGGTGCAGCTGTGCATGGTAACCAATCAGCTTCTAACTTCAGCTTGTTCAATTAAAGCCCCTTTCACACTTGTGTGACTTGGAACGGCAAAGTCGCATGACACGTCATACTCCATGATTTTCAATGACTACCATTCATAACTGTACGACTTTAAAGTAGTCCCTGTACTACTCTGGTCCGACTGAGGTGACTTGAGGTCCCTAGACCTCAAATTACACAGGCACTGCTTCAAGTCGTGGCAAAAAAAAAATTTTTTAAATTGCGCGACTTTCAGGTCGCACAAGCGTGAAAGGGGCCTAAGCCGGGTTCACACTGCCGCGACTTTGAAGCCGGACCCCCCAGCGCGACTTCGGCACGACTTGCATGCAACTTCTTCAACAGAAGTCAATGCAAGTCATACCAAAGTTGGAGCAAAAGTAGCGCAGGAACCTTTTCCTAAGTCGCACCGATTAGAACGGTTCTGTTGCACTGAATGGGGGTCTGGACTTCTGGTGCGACAAGTGCTCCAAAGGCGGAGCGATTGTCGCATCAGCGTGAACCAAGCCTTAAGCTTTGACAATAAAACCTGGAAGCTGATTGGTTACGATGCAGAGCCGCACCGGATTCTGCATTCTCCAGTAAGGATGAACTCCGGCACGTTCGCACCGCCCACGTGCAGAGCCCGCACGGTGCTGCGCTTATCACAGGCAGTGAGACATTTCCAGATCTCTGCAGCCGCACATCAGGAAAACGTCTCACTGCCTGTGATTAGCGCCGTGCCGACTACCTGGCGGGCTCTGCACGTGGGCTGTGCGAACACGCCAGAGCTCATCCTTATTCTCCAGTTTTAGTAATCCCCCCCCCCTTTGTAATCCAATGATATGCGAAGGAAGACTCTCTCTACAACTATAATAATTAATCACACTACAGAGACATCCACAACTAGAGTTGCCACCTCATCCCTTTAAACCTGAACACATATGAATTACACAGGTTCTGAGGCCAATGAAATGCAGATAAGGCACCAAGTGAGCTTAATTACCACATTAATCAGCCACAGAACCTGTGTAATTAATATGTGTTTGGGTTTAAAGGGGTGAGGTGGCAACCATATCCACAATCCATACCAACCAACCTGCTCTCCACTGATCCGACCAGTCTGTGTCTCAGTGCGATCATGATCAGAAGGCGGCTCCCCTCTGCGACACGCCGATGAGCCCCTCCTGGGGGACCTCCGTCCTCTTACAGCTCCAGCTTCGCAGAGAGGACTCGGGGAGCCTGGAACAGAACCGGCAATGTGAGCCGAGCCATACAGAGAAGAGAGTACAACACAGTGCGTAGATACCCCCCCTATAGACAAGAAGGGGGAGCCCCAGAACCCACCCCGGGGGGGCCCCCCCAAGAAGAGCTAGGGGGATGGAGAAGAGGAACCTCCAATGTAATACAAACACCGCCCCCCAAATATTCTATAAAGCAGGGATATGCAATTAGCGGACCTCCAGCTGTTGCAGAACTACAAGTCCCATGAGGCATAGCAAGACTCTGATAGCCACAAGCATGACACCCAGAGGCAGAGGCATGATAGGACTTGTAGTTTTGCAACAGCTGGAGGTCCGCTAATTGCATATCCCTGCTTTAAAGGTACTCAGTAATACAAACCCCACCCCCCACCAATATTCTATAAAGGTACTCAGTAATACAAACCCCACCCCCCACCAATATTCTATAAAGGTACTCAGTAATACAAACCCCACCCCCCACCAATATTCTATAAAGGTACTAATACAAACCCCGCCCCCCTCCAATATTCTATAAAGGTACTAATACAAACCCCGCCCCCCTCCAATATTCTATAAAGGTACTAATACAAACCCCGCCCCCCTCCAATATTCTAAAAAGGTACTCAGTAATACAAACCCCACCCCCCCCAATATTCTATAAAGGAATTCAGTAATACAAACCCAGTCCCCCAATATATTATAAAAAGGTACTCAGTAACAAACCCCGTCCCCCAATATTCTATAAAGGTACTCAGTAACACAAACCCCGTCCCCCAATATTCTATAAAAGGTACTCAATAACACAAACCCCACCCCCCCAATATTCTATAAAGGTACTCAGTAACACAAACCCCGTCCCCCAATATTCTATAAAGGTACTCAATAACACAAACCCCACCCCCCCAATATTCTATAAAGGTACTCAATAACACAAACCCCACCCCCCCCAATATTCTATAAAGGTACTCAGTAACACAAACCCCGCCCCCCAATATTCTATAAAGGTACTCAGTAACACAAACCCCGCCCCCCCAATATTCTATAAAGGTACTCAGTAACACAAACCCCGCCCCCCAATATTCTATAAAGGTACTCAGTAACACAAACCCCGCCCCCCCAATATTCTATAAAGGTACTCAGTAACACAAACCCCACCCCCCAATATTCTATAAAGGTACTCAGTAACACAAACCCCGCCCCCCCAATATTCTATAAAGGTACACCCTGTGGGTTCCCTGTAGATAGTGGGACTTCGATGATGATTTACCATAAATCCTGGCAGTACTGTGCAGAATACGGATCGGTCTACAAAGAGGACCCGTCAGCTGGAGGAAGGGCGGTGCTGTCTCATGCTAAAGGGGGCGGATGATGATGGCGGCGTATATAATATGGCAAAAGAGCAATAATAAGTAGATGTGGTGTGTGAGGGGGGGGTCAGTGAAGGGTCTACGATGAGGCAGATTTGTGAAGGGAAAGGTTATAGAGGGGAGATGGGCCCTGGCGGGGGAAAGTGATACAACGAAGGGGTGTTATTTTTAGGGGGGGGGGTATTTAGAACCTACTAAGGTGGAGACAGGTAAGAAAGGGGGTAACAAGCGCCCATAAGGGGGCAAGTTAGGATCTTTTAGGGATTGGGCGGAGAAGAAAGGGGGGTAATCAGGGTCTATAGGGGGGGGGCAGGTATGGGGAAGAGGGGTAGCTAAGGGGGTAAATAACAACAGGAGGCAATTAGGATGTATAAGAAGGTGGGCAGAGATAGAGGGGGGATTAAGGCCTATGGGGGACAGATTTGGGGAAAGGGGTGTAAATAAAGGGGGGTATATAGGAGTAAAGGGGGGAATTAGGACCTATAAGGGGTAAGATAAGAGGGAAGAGGGGGTAATAAAGGCCTACAGGGGGGAGGGGGTGTAATTAAAGGGGCAGATGAGGGTAAAAAGGGGGGGAAATAAGGAGAAGTGGGGTAATTAGGCTCCAATAGGGTGGGGGCAGGGATGAAGAAGGGGTAATTGAGGCCTATAGTGGGGCAGATAGCAGGAAGAGGGTGATGAAGGGTGCAGATGCAGAAATCGGGGTGTAGAAAAGGGGCAGCCTACAGATAACAGGGGTGGAGGCAAGGACACCCCCAGAGTCCCCCCTGCCCCCTCCTAGCTTCCTCCCTCCCGCCGAATGGTGGGCGCCGTGTGGCCCCCAGGCCTCCCTCTCTCACCCCCCGCCTCTCCCTAGTCTATGTGTGGCCCCTGAGCCCCAGCACCGGGCCCCAAACCAGCTGCCCCCCCTCCTGTCCCTGCTCTGCCTGCCCCTCACACTCACACACATAACAATACCACATCCAACATGGCCGCCCGTGCCCGCCCACCCCCGCCGCGGGGCACGCCGGGAGATGCAGTCCTCACCAGGCCAGCCTCGCGCGCCCCGGACCAGCGAGGCGGAAGCGCGCCGGACTACAAGGGGGAGGGGGCCGGCGCGCGGCGGCATGGGAGGTGGGCGGAACGGGAAGTCGGCGGCTTCCGGTGCGCGCCGGGGGCACGACGGGAAATGTAGTGCTTCCCCTCACGGGCGATGACACAATGAGGGGCGGGGCTTAAAGGGGCACACCGGCGTTGAGGGGAAGTCACCATGTGCTCTCTCCGGGGCCGCCTTCACCTGCTAAAAGTTCAAGCATTGTTCAGGCCATGTGGAAATAAAGATCACAGATAAGGGCTCAGCCCGGAAAATATCAATGATTGTCATTGTTATTGGGAATAAAATGATAATTGTCACACAAATGAATGAAAGGGTCATGAAAGCTGCAAACAAATGCCATTATGCCATCTATTGCACTAATAAAACTCCCAGTGCACGGCAATCGGCAGCGGTGTGAATGTTGCCCGACCTCTGCTGGTTGTTCACGTGAACCAGGCCTCGGAAACCTGTTAAAGGGACGAATTCTAAAATGGCGCAGCGTTTCAGGTTTTCCCGCCCAGGAGACCCCTAATCATTTGTCACACGGTTGACTCCATCTTGACTCACGATGACATCATCATTGGCGAGCGTTTTCCTTCAGGATGAGTCGGCACAATTCGGCTTTTAGGCCCCACATCACATCTGCATGTCGCATAAACGTGCGTTTTATTTTTTTTATTGGTGCGATACACATAGGGCAGCCCAGTGCATTGGAATGGGTGACAAACGCGGCAAACAAGGTCATGTACCTTTTTGTGGGTGTAGAGCTTTGCGCATTTTTTGCTGCGTGTTGTAGCGCATTTGTTATGTGTTTTGCTGCACACGAAAACGCCCATTTGCTGACGCGTTTGGGGTGCCATTAACAAAAAAAAGGGTTAGTTCACCTTTACCAAAAAACTGCCTAAGGGGGGTCTATAGATAAAAGCAAGCTGGTCAGTTTTGACTAAAAGGTGCGGGCCATGTATGTACCTGATGAAGCCTGACTGAAAAACTCCCAGGGAATTGCTAAGAGAGGCCTGGTTATTACTGCTCACCTCCACCATTGTAGTGGTGAGCTCTTTGTCTGATCAGACCCCCTCACATGCTCTTTCTCTCCCTTGATGCAGGATCTCCAAGCTCAGTGTTTCAGAGCATTCTCCTGTTACGGTAAAGGTGAACAGATAGGTGTCGCTTAGCAACGTCCTAGCAACTCTCAGGATGTTGCTAGGAGAGGCCTGGCTATTACCGATCATGTACACCATTGTAAGGGTGAGCTCTTTATCTGATCAGACCCCCTTACATGTTCTTTCTCTCCCCAGATGCAGGATCTCCAAATGTAGTGGTTCAGAGCTTGCTCCTGCGAAGGCAAAGGTGAGCAGTAACAGATAGGTGCCTCTTAGCAATGTCCTAGCAAATCCCAGGATGTTGCTAGGACGTTGCTAAGAGAGGTCTGGCTATTACTGCTCACGTATATCATTGTAGGGGGGAGCTCTTTAACTGATCAGACCCCCTCACATGCTCTTTCTCTCCCAGATGCAGTATCTCCAAGTTTAGTGGTTCAGAGCTTGCTCCTGCGATGGCAAAGTTGAGCAGTAACGGATAGGTAGTCTCATAGCAACGTCCTAGTTTGTTGCTAAGAGAGGCCTAGGTGTTAATGTTCCCATTCACCATTGTAGGGGTGAGTTTTTTGTCTGATCAGACCCCCTCACATGCTCTTTCTCTCCCCAGATGCAGTATTTCCAAGTTCAGTGTTTCAGAGCTTGCTCCTGCGATGGCGAAGGTGAGCAGTAACAGATAGGTGTCTCTTAGCAATGTCCTAGCAACTCCCAGGAGGTTGCTAGGACGTTGCTAAGAGAGGCCTAGCTATTACTGCTCACCTACACCATTATAGGGGTGAGTTCTTTGTCTGGTCAGAACCCCTTACATGTTCTTTCTCTCCCCAGATGCAGGATCTCCAAGCTTAGTGGTTCAGAGCTTTCTCCTGTGATGGCAAAGGTGAGCAGTAACAGATAGGTGCCTCTTAGCAACGTCCTAGCAACTCCCAGGATGTTGCTAGGAGAGGCCTGGCTATTACCGATCATGTACACCATTGTAAGGGTGAGCTCTTTATCTGATCAGACCCCCTTACATGTTCTTTCTCTCCCCAGATGCAGGATCTCCAAATGTAGTGGTTCAGAGCTTTCTCCTGCAATGGCAAAGGTGAGCAGTAAGGGATAGGTGTCTCATAGCAATGTCCTAGGATGTTGCTAAGATAGCCCTAGGGTTACTGTTCCCATTCACCTTTGCAGGGGCTAGCTCTTTGTCTGATCAGACCCCCTCACATGCTCTTTCTCTCCCCAGATGCACGATCTCCGAGCTTAGTGGTTCAGAGCTTGCTCCTGTGATAGTGAAGGTGAGCAGTAACAGATAGGTGTCTCTTAGCAACGTCCTAGCAACTCCCAGGATGTTGCTAGGAGAGGCCTGGCTATTACTGATCATGTATACCATTGTAAGGGTGAGCTCTTTATCTGATCAGACCCCCTTACATGTTCTTTCTCTCCCCAGATGCAGGATCTCCAAATGTAGTGGTTCAGAGCTTGCTCCTGTGAAGGCGAAGGTGAGCAATAACAGATAGGTGCCTCTTGGCAACGTCCTAGCAAATCCCAGGATGTTGCTAGGATGTTGCTAAGAGAGGTCTGGCTATTACTGCTCACGTATACCATTGTAGGGGTGAGCTCTTTATCTGATCAGACCCCCCTCACATGCTCTTTCTCTCCCCAGATGCAGTATTTCCAAGTTCAGTGTTTCAGAGCTTGCTCCTGTGATGGCGAAGGTGAGCAGTATCAGATAGGTGTCTCTTAGCAACGTCCTAGCAACTCCCAGGATGTTGCTAGGAGAGGCCTGGCTATTACTGATCATGTATACCATTGTAAGGGTGAGCTCTTTATCTGATCAGACCCCCTTACATGTTCTTTCTCTCCCCAGATGCAGGATCTCCAAATGTAGTGGTTCAGAGCTTGCTCCTGTGAAGGCGAAGGTGAGCAATAACAGATAGGTGCCTCTTGGCAACGTCCTAGCAAATCCCAGGATGTTGCTAGGACGTTGCTAAGAGAGGTCTGACTATTACTGCTCACGTATACCATTGTAGGGGTGAGCTCTTTATCTGATCAGACCCCCCTCACATGCTCTTTCTCTCCCCAGATGCAGTATTTCCAAGTTCACTGTTTCAGAGCTTGCTCCTGTGATGGCGAAGGTGAGCAGTATCAGATAGGTGTCTCTTAGCAACGTCCTAGCAACTCCCAGGATGTTGCTAGGACGTTGCTAAGAGAGGCCTGGTTATTACTGATCATGTGCACCATTGTAAGGGTGAGCTCTTTATATGACCAGACCCCCTCACATGCTCTTTCTCTCCCCAGATGCAGGATCTCCAAGTTTAGTGGTTCAGAGCCTGCTCCTGCGATAGCAAAGGTGAGCAGTAACGGATAGGTGTCTCATAGCAACGTCCTAGGATGTTGCTAAGAGAGGCCTAGGTGTTACTGTTCTCATTTACCATTGTAGGGGTGAGCTCTTTGTCTGATCAGACCCCCTCACATGCTCTTTCTCTCCCCAGATGCATGATCTCCAAGCTTAGTGGTTCAGAGCTTGCTCCTGTGATAGTGAAGGTGAGCAGTAACAGATAGATGTCTCTTAGCAACGTCCTAGCAACTCCCAGGATGTTGCTAGGAGAGGCCTGGCTATTACTGATGATGTATACCATTGTAAGGGTGAGCTCTTTATCTGATCAGACCCCCTAACATGTTCTTTCTCTCCCCAGATGCAGGATCTCCAAATGTAGTGGTTCAGAGCTTGCTCCTGTGAAGGCGAAGGTGAGCAGTAACAGATAGGTACCTCTTAGCAACATCCTAGCAACTCCCAGGATGTTGCTAGGACGTTGCTAAGAGAGGCCTGGCTATTACTGGTCACGTACACCATTGTAGGGGTGAACTCTTTATCTGATCAGACCCCCTCACATGTTCTTTCTCTCCCCAGATGCAGGATCTCCAAGTTTAGTGGTTCAGAGCTTGCTCCTGCGATGGCAAAGGTGAGGAGTAACAGATAGGTGTCTCATAGGAACGTCCTAGGATGTTGCTATGAGAGCCCTAGGTGTTACTGTTCCTCTTCACCATTGTAGGGGTGAGCTCTTTGTCTGGTCAGACCCCCTCACATGTGCTTTCTCTCTCTTGATGTAGCTCTGCTGTGAGCTCAGTGTTTCAGAGTGTGCTGCTGTGACAGTGAAGGTGAGCAGTAACAGATAGGTGTCTCTTAGCATTGTCTTATAGCAACTCCCAGGATGTTGTTAGAACGTTGCTAAGAGAGGCCTACCTATTACTGCTCACCTACACCATTATAGGGGTGAGCTCTTTATCTGATCAGATCCCCTCACATGTGCTGTCTCTCTCTTGATGCAGTATCTCCAAGCTCAGTGGTTCGGAGCTTGCTGCTGTGATGGTGAAGGTGAGCATTAACAGATAGGTGTCTCTGAGCAAAGTCCTAGGAACCTCCAGGATGTTGCTAGGACGTTGCTAAGAAAAGCTCAACTATTACTGTTTAGCTACACCATCAGAGGAGTGAGCTCTAAGACGCTGAGCTCAGAGCTACTGCATCAGGGAAGAAAGACTTTACATGCAGAGGTTTGAATCAGAGAAAAAGTTCGCTTCTGTGATGATGAAGGTAAATAATAATGGCTGGGAGTATCTTAGCAAAGTCCTGGGAGTTTTCCAGTCAGGCTTCGTGAGGTACTAAAAGGGCCTGTACCTATGGACCACTTCAAGACCACGATATGTATATAAATGTTGCAGCTTTGAAGTGGTTTGCCGGAGTTATGTCTGAAGCCGTATCCCTGGTGTTTTTCTTTTCCTCCTGGCGGCAGGCTTTCTCATGAAAGTGGTCCAAATGGCTCGTGAGCCGCTGGAACACTCTCAAAAGTGGCAGGAGGGGGATGCCGCCTATTCCTCCTTGCCGGTGCTTGTCGAACTTACCGTTTTTACCGGTGCGCCGAGAAACAATCCGACGTTGTGGTCGGCTGATAACAGGGGCCATAAAAAGACCAGATTGTCCCTGATTGCCTTTATGATCTTGGAGGACCAGAGCGACGTCATGACGTCATTTCCAGTCCAGGGTAGAAGTAAACAATTTTTTTATTTTTGATCTTTTGCTTTTAAAGGTAAAGAAGAAGAAGAGATTTGTTTTTTTTTTACTCCAGATCTCTCCATAAAGAGGACCCATCATCCTTATTTCTATTACATTTTTCCTTATAATAGGAATAAAAGTGCTAAAAATAAAATAAAGGGACAGTGTAAAACTAAAAACTAAAATAAGTGAAAAAAAAAAAAATTAAAGCGCCCCGTCCCTCCGCGCTCGTGCACAAAAGCGAACACACGTAAGTCGCGCACGTATATGTAAATGGTGTTTGCACCACACATGTGAGGTATCGCCCTGAACATTAGAACGGGAGCAATAATTCTAGCAATAGACCTCCTCTGTAACTCTAAACTGGTAACCTGTAAAAAAAATTAAAGTGTCGCCTATGAAGATTTTTAAGTAATGAAGTTTGTCGCCATTCCACGAGTGTGCGCAATTTTGAAGCGTGACATGTTAGGCATTTATTGACTCGGCGTAACATCATCTTTCACATTATACAAAAGGTATTGGGGTATATATTGTGTTTTGATTTTAAATAAAGGAAAGTATATTAGTTTCCAAAAAAAATTGCGTTCGTAAAACTGCTGCGCAAATACCGTGTGACATAAAATATTGCAACAATCGCCATTTTATTCCCTAGGGTGACTGCTAAAAAAAATGTATAATGTTTGGAGGATATAAGCAGTGGTGGCTGGTGCTCAAATTTTTTTGGGGGGGTGCAAACAAACTGAAAAAAAAACCCATCAATTGCAGCCTCACTGTGCCCATCAAACGCAGCCACTGAACCATCAAATGCCGCCACTGTGCCATCAAATGCAGCCACTGTACCATCAAAAGCTCCAACTATGCCATCAAATGCAGCCACTGTGCCATCAAATGCAGCCACTGTGCCATCAAATGCTCTCACTGTGCCATCAAACGCAGCCACTGTGCCATCAAACGCAGCCACTGTGCCATCAAATGCTCCCACTGTGCCATCAAACGCAGCCACTGTGCCATCAAATGCAGCCACTGTGCCATCAAAAGCTCCAACTGTGCCATCAAATGCAGCCACTGTGCCGTCAAATGCTCCCATTGTACCATCAAATGCAGCCACTGTGCCATCAAATGCAGCCACTGTACCATCAAATGCAGCCACTGTGCCATCAAACGCAGCCACTGTGCCGTCAAATGCTCCCACTGAGCCATCAAATGCAGCCACTGTGCCATCAAATGCTCCCACTGTGCCCATCAAATGCTCCCAAGGGACCCCCACGCTGTTTTTTTATCTTTCAAAAAGCGTTTCCCAGCGCTAAACCTTTCATCTGATTTCTAAATTGCTGCATTTGTAAATAACAAAAGCCAATATAAAGGAATAGTAGTGGTAAAAAAAGCACTTATGGGTTTAACCAATTTAGTTTTTTTGTTCAATTCTCTTTTAAGGGGGCGTGGCAGTGGGCGTGTCCTATGCCTGCACCCCTTTGCTGGTAGGTGTCCCTCATTCCCATCTCAAAAACTTTGGAGGTGTGTGTATCTGAGCATGCATCCTGGAAGCTCAGGAATTGGGGGGGTGAGCGAGTGCCCCCCCCCCGGACCATACCAGGCCACATACCCTCAACATGGGGGCATGTGGGGGCAAAGCCCCTTGTCCCCGTGTTAATGGGGACAAGGGCCTCATGCTCACAACTCTTAACAAGGGGGCCCCCAGATTCCCCCCCCCCCCCAGCCTATGTAAATGAGTATGGTGGCCTACCCATTCACCAAAAAAGTGTAAAAGTGAATAAAGACAGGAGGCAGTTTTTGACAATTCCTTTGTTAAAAAAACAAAACGTAAATGTCCCCCAATGTAGATACATTATCAATCACAGCGCCCGCTGCACTGCTGACCCCAAAAAAAAAAGGATCCGCTCCCGACGAACGCTCATGCGGTCTGCCATTTTATGGTTACACCGCCTGGTCACATGACTATAATCTTTTTATGTGGACTTTAACCCTTTCATGACTAAGCCTATTTCTGACATTTGGTGTTTACAAGTTAAAATCCTTATTTTTTGCTAGAAAATTACTTAGAGCCCCCAAAACATTATATATTTTTTTTTTTTTTTTAGCAGAGAATCTAGAGAATAAAATGGCGATTGTTGCAATATTTTATATCACGCGGTATTTGTGCAGCGGTGTTTTAACTTTTTGGGAAAAGGGACACTTTCATGAATTAAAAAAAAAAACGAAACAATAAAGTTAGGCCAATTTTTTTGTACAATGTGAAAGATGATGTTACGCCGAGTAAACATGTCACGTTTTATAATTGCACGCACTCGTGGAATGGGCGACAAACCTAAAAATCTCCATAGGCGACGCTTTAAATGTTTTTTTTTTTTTTTTTACGGTTACCAGGTTAGAGTTACAGAGGAGGTCTAGTGCTAGAATTATTGCTCTCACTCTGATGATCGCGGCGATACCTCACATGTGTGATTTGAACACCGTTTACATATGTGGGCGCGACTTCTGTATGCGTTTTCTTTGCTGCGCGAGCTCGTGGGGACGGGGGCGCGCTTTAAAAAAAAAAAAAACTATTCTTATTTATTTTTATATTATTAAATTGTGTTTAATGTTTGTGATGTCTAAAACTTTTCAGTAAAAAATATTGGACTATAAATTGTGTTTAAAAAAAAAAAAAAAAATGTGATGACTTTTATTGCTGTCACAAGGAATGTAAACATCCCTTGTGACAGTAATAGGTGGTGACAGGTACTCTTTATGGAGGGATCTAAAAGACCCCAAATCCCTCCTTTGCACTTGAAAGTATTCAGATCGCCGTTTTCAACAAATTCTGAATACTGTGTATTTTTTTTTAAACCGGCGCCATTGGCAGCCGTGTAAACAGGAAGTGACGTCGTGATGACGTTTCCGTGTTTACGATCAGGAGGCTGGAACCAAGCCGTTTCCGGCTTTGTGCCAGTCTGTCCCTAGCCTCCGGAAGTGGCGGATCGAGGATCGGGTCTCCCAGTGGGACGGGAGACCGGTTCAGAGCTGTGGGAGGCGGCGGGAGGGGGGGGGTACAACAGCCAAACTGACCCTTAACCACTTCAGCCCCAGAAGGATTTACCGTCTTAAGGACCAGGCCATTTTTTTTTTGTGATTTGGCACTGCGTCGCTTTAACTGACGATTGCACGGTCGTGCGACGCTGTACATAAACAAAATTGACGTCCTTTTTTCCCCACAAATGGAGCTTTCTTTTGGTGGTATTTGATCGCCTCTGTGGTTTTTCTTTTTTGCGCTATAAACAAAAGAAGAGCGACAATTTCGGAAAAAAAACGCAATGGGGGTTATTTACGAAAGGCAACGCCACTTTGCACTGAAAGTGCACTTAGAAGTGCAGTCGCTGTAGATCTGAGAGGGACATGCAAGGAAAAAAAAAAAAACAGCATTTTAGCTCGCACGTGATTGGATGATAAAATCAGCAGAGCTTCCCCTCATTTCAGATCTACAGTGATTGCACTTCCAAGTGCACTTTCAGTGCAAAGTGGATTTGCCTTTTCGTAAATAACCCCCAAATATTTTTTTACCTTTTGCTATAATAAATATCCCACATTTTAAATAAACAAAAACACATTTTTTTCCCTCAGTTTAGGCCGATATGTACTCTTCTACATTTAAAAAAAAAAAAAATCGTAATAAACGTATATTGATTGGTTTTGCGCCAAAGTTATAGCGTATTTTTATTATTATTATTTTTTTTTTTTTACTAGTAATGACGGTGATCTGCAATTTTTATTGTGACTGCGACATTGCAGCGGACACATCGGACACTTTTGTCACATTTTTGGGACCAGTGACCTTTATACAGCGATCAGTGCTAGAAAAATGCACTGATTACTGTAAAATGTCACTGGCAGGGAAGGGGTTAACACTAAGGGGCGATCAAGGGGTTAAATGTGTTCCCTCAGTGTGTGTTCTAACTGTAGGGGGGGGATGGGACTGACTAGGAGGAGAGAGAGATCGCTGTTCATACTTGGTAGGAATACACAATCTCTCTCCTCTCCCCTGAAAGAACAGGGATTTGTGCGTTTACACACACAGATCCTGGTTCCCGCTCTGTCACGAGCGATCGCAGGTGCCTGGCGGTCATCGCGCCCGCCGGGCACTCGCATCGGCTCCGGCGGCGAGCCGCGGGCATGCGCGCCCCTAGTGGCCACAATGGGAAGCCACGTCAGGTAACATCGATTTTCCCAGCGGAGCCAACAACCTGTCGCAGTGAAACTGCGGCGGCTGGTCAGCAAGTGGTTAAAGCGCCCGCCGTACAGCTACGGCGACTTGCGCAGGAGTGGCATTCTGCTGCCATCAAGCGACACCGGGCAGTCGGCAAGTGGTTAAACTGTCTATGCAGGTAAGGGGGGGGGGGTCTGTAGATATAAACAAACTTGGCAGCTTTAGTTAAATATTGTCCTTGCTATAGGTGTATCTCCAAACTACAGCCCTCCAGATGTTCAGGAACTACAATTCCCATCATGCCTAGTCATGCCTGTGAATGTCAGAGGTTTACAATGCCTCATGGGACGTGTAGTTCCGCAACAGCTAGAGGGCCGTAGTTTGGAGATCCCTGGACTGTAGGCCATTTATGTACCTCCTGAAGCCTGCCTGGAATACTCCCAGAGATAGCATTATCCCGCCCTGCCTCGTTGTTAGGACGTTGCTAAGACACTCCCAGCTCTTACTGCTCACCCCCCCTCCATCACAGGAGCGAGTTCTGAAATGCTGAGCTCAGAGCTACTGCATCAGGGGAGAGAGAGAGAGAGAGAGTACATGTGAGGGGGGCTTGAATCAGAGCAAGCGCTCGCTCCTGTGATGGTGGAGGTGACCAGTAACAGCTGGGAGCGTCTTAGCAATGCGCCCTAGCAACAAAGCAGAATAGAGAGATGCAACCTCTGGGAGTTTTTCAGTAAGGCTCCAGGAGGTACATAAATGACCGACACCTATAGCAAGGTCATTGCTTGACTCTAGTCAGAGCTTCAGATCTTGTTCTTATCTCCAGACGCCCCTTATCTGCAGCTCTTTGGTAAAGGTGACCTTTGAACACACTAAAGATGACCCGCCCACGTGCCCAGCAAGGCAAATAGTCGGTGCACTTTGTAAGTACAATTTTACCCGGCAAGTGGAGTTGCCCCAGAGCTAAGTAAATAAAGTACAATTTAATGTTACAAAGAATACCCAATCACATGCAAGGAAAATAAAAAAAATACAGCATTTTTTCTGGCTTGTGACTGGATGATGGAAGTCAGCAGAGCTTCCCCTCATTTACTAAGCTCTGGAACAACTGCATTTGCAGAGGGCAACTGTATTTACAAAGTGTAAATACCAAAGCACCATCCATTGGCTCCACCCCCACCTCAAGCACCATCCTTTGGCTCCACCCCCACCTCCGAGCACCATCCATTGGCTCCACCCCCCACCTCCAATCACCATCCTTTGGCTCCACCTCCGAGCACCATCCATTGGCTCCACCCCCACCTCCGAGCACCATCCTTTGGCTCCACCCCCACCTCCGAGCACCATCCATTGGCTCCACCCCCACCTCCGAGCACCATCCTTTGGCTCCACCCCCCACCTCCGAGCACCATCCATTGGCTCCACCCCCCACCTCCGAGCACCATCCTTTGGCTCCACCCCCCCACTGCTGAGCACCATCCATTGGCTCCACCCCCCACCTCCGAGCACCATCCTTTGGCTCCACCCCCCACCTCCGAGCACCATCCTTTGGCTCCACCCCCACCTCCGAGCACCATCCTTTGGCTCCACCCCCACCTCAGAGCACCATACTTTGGCTCCACCCCCCACCACTGAGCACCATCCATTGGCTCCACCCCCCACCTCCGAGCACCATCTTTTGGCTCCACCCCCACCTCCGAGCACCATCCATTGGCTCCACCCCCACCTCCGAGCACCATCCTTTGGCTCCACCCCCCACCTCAGAGCACCATCCTTTGGCTCCACCCCCACCTCTGAGCACCATCCATTGGCTCCACCCCCCACCTCCGAGCACCATCCTTTGGCTCCACCCCCCACCTCCGAGCACCATCCTTTGGCTCCACCCCCCCACCGCTGAGCACCATCCATTGGCTCCACCCCCCACCTCCGAGCACCATCCATTGGCTCCACCCCCCACCTCCGAGCACCATCCTTTGGCTCCACCCCCACCTCCGAGCACCATCCTTTGGCTCCACCCCCCACCTCCGAGCACCATCCTTTGGCTCCACCCCCACCTCCGAGCAGCATCCTTTGGCTCCACCCCCCTCCTCCAAGCACCATCCTTTGGCTCCACCCCTTACCCGCGCAATAGACCCCCCAGCAACAATAGATCCTCCCCCAGCAACAATAGACCCTGGCCCAGAAACAATAGACCCTCCCCCTGCAACAATAGATTCTCCCCAGAAACAATAGACCCTCCCCCAGCAACAATTGACCCTCCCCCGGCAACAATAGATCCTCCCCAGCAACAATAGATCCTCCCCCAGCAACAATAGACCCTCCCCCCTGCAACAATAGACCTTGCCCCTGCAACAATAGACCCTCCCCCAGCAAGAATAGACCCTCCCCAGAAACAATAGACCTTCCCCCTGCAAAAATAGACCCTCCCCTAGAAACAATACACTTTCCCCCTGCAACAATAGACCCTCCCTAGCAACAATAGATCCCCCCCAGCAACAATAGATCCTCCCCCAGCAAGAATAGACCCTCCCCCAGCAACAATAGACCCTCCCTAGCAACAATAGACCCTCCCCAGCAAGAATAGACCCTCCCCCAGCAACAATAAACCCTCGCCCTGCAAAAATAGACCCTCCCCCTGCAACAATAGACCCTCCCCCAGCAACAATAGACCCTCCCCCAGAAACAATAGACCTTCCCCCTGCAACAATAGACCCTCCCCAGCAACACTAGATCCTCCCCCAGCAACAATAGATCCTCCCCAGCAACAATAGACCTTACCCCTGCAAAAATAGACCCTCCCCCAGCAACAATAGACCCTCCCCCAGCAACAATAGACCCTCCCCAGCAACAATAGACCTCCCCCAGCAACAATAGACCCTCCCCAGCAACAATAGACCTTACCCCTGCAAAAATAGACCCTCCCCCAGCAACAATAGACCCTCCCCCAGCAACAATAGACCCTCCCCAGCAACAATAGACCTCCCCCAGCAACAATAGACCCTCCCCCCAGCAACAATAGACCTCCCCCAGCAACAATATACCCTCCCCCAGCAACAATAGATCCTTCCCAAGCAACAATAGACCCTCCCCCAGAAACAATAGACCCTCCCCCTGCAACAATAGAACCTTCCCCAGCAACAATAGACCCTCCCCTACAACAATAGACCCTCCCCCTGCAACAATAGACCCTCCCCCTGCAACAACAGACCCTCCCCCAGAAATAATAGACCCTTCCCCTGCAACAAATGACCCTCCCCCAGCAACAACACACCTCCCCAGCAACAATAGACCCCCCAGCAACAATAGACCCTCCCCTACAACAGTAGACTCTCCCCCTGCAACAATAAACCTTCCCCCAGCAACAATAGACCCTCCCACAGCAACAATAGACCCTCCCCAAGAAACAATAGGCCCTCCCCCAGCAACAACTGACCCTCCCCCAGCAGCAATAAAACTCCCCCAGCAACAATGGACCCCCCGCAGCAACAATAGACCCTCCCCAGCAACAATAGACCCTCCCCCTGCAACAACAGACCTTACCCCTGCAACAATAGACCCTTCCCCAGAAACAATAGACCCTCCCCCTGCAACAATAGACCCTCCTCCTGCAACAACAGACCTTACCCCTGCAACAATAGACCCTCCCCCAGCAACAATAGACCCTCCCCCTGCAACAATAGACCCTCCTCCTGCAACAATAGACCTTACCCCTGCAACAATAGACCCTCCCCAGCAACAATAGACCCTCTCCCTACAACAATAGACCCTCCCCCAATAGACCCTTCCCCAGCAACAATTGACCCTCTCCCAGCAACAATAGACCCTCCCCTAGAAACAACAGGCTCTCCCCCAGCAACAATTGACCCTCCCCCAGCAACAATAGATTCTCCACCAGCAACAATAGACCCTCCCCAGCACAATATACCCTCTGCCTGCAACAATAGACCCCCTGCAAGAACAGACCCTCCCCATCAACAATAGACCCTCCCCCAGCAACAATAGACCCTCCCCCAGCAACAATAAACCTCCCCCAGCAACAATAGACCCTCCCCAGCAACAATAGACCCTCCCCCAGCAACAATAGACCCTCTCCCAGCAACAATAAACCTCCCCCAGCAACAATAAACCTCCCCCAGCAACAATAGACCCTCCCCCAGCAACAATAGACCTCCCTCAGCAACAATAGACGCTCCCGCAGCACAATAGACCCTCTCCCTCAACAATAGACCCCCTGCAAGAATAGACCCTCCCCAGCAACAATAGACCCTCCCCCAGCAACAATAGACCCTTGCCCAGCAACAATTGACCTCCCCCAGCAACAATAGACCCTACCCCAGTAACAATAGACCCTCCCCCTGCAACAATAGACCTCCCCAGCAACAATAGACCCTCCCCCAGCAACAGAAGACCCTCCCCCAGCAACAATAGACCCTCCCCCAGCAACAATAGACACTCCCCCAGAAACAATAGACACTCCCCCAGCAACAATAGACCCTCCCCCAGCAACAACTGACCCTTCGCTAGCAAGAATAGACCCTCCCCCAGCAACAATAGACCCTCTCCAGCAACAATAGTCCCTCCCCCAGTAACAATAGACCCCTGCAGCCAGCAACAATAGACCCAGACCCTCCCCCAGCAACAATAGACCCTCTCCCAGCAACAATAGACCCTCCCCCAGCAACAATAGACCCTCCCCCAGCAACAATAGACCCCCTGCAGCCAGCAACAATAGACCCTCTCCCAGCAACAATAGACCCTCCCCCAGCAACAATAAACCTCCCCCAGCAACAATAGACCCTCCCCCAGCAACAATAGACCCTCCCCCAGCAACAATAAACCTCCCCCAGCAACAATAGACCCTCCCCCAGCAACAATAGACCTTCCTCAGCAACAATAGACGCTCCCCCAGCACAATAGACCCTCTCCCTGCAACAATAGACCCCCTGCAAGAATAGATCCTCCCCCAGCAACAATAGACCCTTGCCCAACAACAATTGACCTCCCCCAGCAACAATAGACCCTACCCCAGTAACAATAGACCCTCCCCCTGCAACAATAGACCTCCCCAGCAACAATAGACCCTCCCCCAGCAACAATAGACCTCCCCCAGCAACAGAAGACCCTCCCCCAGCAACAATAGACCCTCCCCCAGCAACAATAGACACTCCCTCAGCAACAATAGACGCTCCCCCAGCACAATAGACCCTCTCCCTGCAACAATAGACCCCCTGCAAGAATAGATCCTCCCCCAGCAACAATAGATGCTACCCCAGCAACAATAGACCCTTGCCCAACAACAATTGACCTCCCCCAGCAACAATAGACCCTACCCCAGTAACAATAGACCCTCCCCCTGCAACAATAGACCTCCCCAGCAACAATAGACCCTCCCCCAGCAACAATAGACCTCCCCCAGCAACAGAAGACCCTCCCCCAGCAACAATAGACCCTCCCCCAGCAACAATAGACACTCCCCCAGAAACAATAGACACTCCCCCAGCAACAATAGACACTCCCCCAGCAACAATAGACCCTCCCCCAGCAACAATTGACCCTTCGCCAGCAAGAATAGACCCTCCCCCAGCAACAATAGACCCTCTCCAGCAACAATAGACTCTCCCCCAGTAACAATAGACCCCTGCAGCCAGCAACAATAGACCCTCTCCCAGCAACAATTGACCTCCCCCAGCAACAATAGACCCTCCCCCAGCAACAATAGACCCTCCCCCAGCAACAATAGACCCCCTGCAGCCAGCAACAATAGACCCTCTCCCAGCAACAATAGACCCTCCCCCAGTAACAATAGACGCTCCCCCAGCAACAATAAACCTCCCCCAGCAACAATAGACCCTCCCCCAGCAACAATAGACCTCCCCCAGCAACAATAGTCCCTCCCCCTGCAACAATAGACTCCCTGCATTAAAATACCCCCTCAACAACAATAGACCCTCCCCCACCAGCAACAATAGATTCATCCTCAACAGTAAATCCTTCCAAGCAACAAATGACTCTACAACAACATAAGACCTCCCCTCAGCAACAATAGACCCCCCACCATCAACAATAAATCTCCCCCAGCAACAATAGATCCCCACTATCAACAATAGACCCCCCCCTGCAACAATAGATCCCCTACCATCAACAATACACCACTCACCATCAACAAATGTCCTTCAGCAAAATTAGGTCCACCTAGACAGTGGCGGCTGGTGCCAATTTTTTTTTAGGGGGGGCAAACAAATCAACCACCCCCCTCCCCTTGGTCAGTTGGATCAGTCGCACCCCCCGGTCGCAGTAGACCCCCTGCAGCCAGCAAACATAGACCCCCCAGCAACAATAGACCTTCCCCCCGCAATAGACACCCTGCACCAAAATGAACCCCTCAGCAGAAATGTACTCCACACCAGCAACAATAGATCCGTCCTCAAAAGTAAATCCCTCCAAGCAGCAAATGACCCTACAACAACATAAGACCCCCAGCAACAATAGATTCCCCACCATCAACGATAAACCTCCCCCAGACACTATAGATTCCCCACCATCAACAATAGACCTCCCCCAGAAACAATAGATCCCCCACCATCAACAATAGATACTCCCAGCAACAATAGATTGCCCACCATCAACAATAGACCTCCCCCAGTAACAATAGATCCCCCACCATCAACAATAGACCTCCCCCAGCAACGATAGATTCCCCACCATCAACAATAAACCTCCCCCAGACACAACAGATTTCCCACCATCAACAATAGACCTCCCCCAGAAACAATAGATCACCACCATCAACAATAGATATTCCCAGCAACAATAGATCCCCCACCATCAACAATAGACCTCCCAGCAACAATAGATCCCCTGCCATCAACAGTAGCCCTCCCCCAGCAAAAATAGATCCCCCACCATCAACAATAGACCTCCTCCAGTAACAATAGATCCCCCACTTCAACAATAGACCTCACCCAGCAACAATAGATCCCACACCATCAACACACGACCTCTCCAGCAACAATAGATCCCCCACCATCAACATAAGACCTCCCCAGCAACAATAGATCCCCCACATCAACATTTGACCCCCCAGCAACAATAGATCCCCTACCATCAACAATAGATCGGCCTAGTCAGTGGTGGCTCGTGGCAACATTTTTTTGGGGGGGAGGGACGGCAAACAAATCAACCCCCCAGGTCAGACGGATCAGTCGCACCCCCCTAGTCGCAGTAGACCCTCCCCAGCAAACAATAGACCCTCCCCAGCAAACAATAGGCCCCCTGCACCAAAATGAACCCCTCAGTAGCAATGGATGCCCCCACCAGCAACAAAGTAGGTCCGTCCTGAACAGTAAATCCCTCCAAGCAAATTACCCTACAACAACATAAGACCCTCCAGCATCAATAGACCCCGCCAGCAACAAAAGATCCCCCACCATCGACATAAGACCCCCCAGCAACAAAAGATCCCGAACTATCAACAAAAGACTCCCCAGCAACAATACATCCCCCACCATCAACATAAGACCCCCCAGCAACAATAGATCCCCCACATCAACATAAGACCCCCCAGCAACAATAGATCCCACACCATCAACATAAGACCCCCCTCAGCAACAATGGATCTCCCCATAGATCGCTACTCCTGTCAGCCAATTGAGTCTCAGAACCGGCTTCCTGATTGGCTGGGAGGAGAATCAGGAAGACAATAGCCAATAGTGAAAATCGCTATTGTCACACAACAGTGCTCTGCGCCCCGAGCCCACCCTTTTTTTGTAGCCAATTAGAGCCTCTGGCTCTAATCACGTGTTTCTAAAAAAAATTTAAAAAATTAAAAAAACCTATTGGACTCCATGTGTCCAGCGCCCAGCATGTAGATTAGGGGCTGGGCGCATGGAATAGGGGCCATCGCCCCTGCGTTCCATATGGACGAGCCGCCACTGCCCCCAGTGACAATAGTCCCCCCCAGCAGACCACAACACAGATGGGAAGCTGGTCTTAGCCCTGGTTCACATTGGTGCGATTTGACATGTCCAATCGGCGGGCAATTGCTGGCAATGGCACCATCCTAATTGGTGCGACGCTGCATTTGCGGCGTCGCGCCGATTTCAAAAAGTAGTTTCTGTGCTACTTTGTGCGATTTGGGGCTTGCGATTTACATTGACGTCAGAAACCTGGACAGATCTCTCTGAAATCGCGGCCGAAATCGGGACTGACAGGCGGGAGTGAAAACTTGCGAGTTCAGCTGACCTCCCACAGCTTCATCCCCCCGCAGCTCAGTGTGAACCTGGGCTTATAGCTGAAAAAAACAAACAAACATTGTAAGCCTGATAAACTACTGGCGGTGCAAATCGCATCAGAAAAACGATATGCAAAACGGCCACAAAAAAAAAAAAAAATTTGCAACAAACGATCAATTACGTTGCAGCGTTCATGGTTTTTAAGGAGTCCTGCGCCCCCTGCTGCTTGGTGCATTAATGTCACTGTCCTGTGCACTATTCTAAGTAAAAATTGTGAGATGAGAAGTGAAAAGATTGCATTATATTTTATGGGAATAGAAGAGGGGTTTTCCTAATTGTGACGCACACGTCGCATTCGACTGGAGGACGCACGGCCAATCATGATCTGTCACGCTAGTAAAAAATGTCGCACTCTGCCCTATTTTTAGTGCCACACCTCTCAACAATTTTGAGATGGGAATGGGGGACACCTACTAGCGACCGTACGTAGGAATAGGACACGCCTCCTGCCACACCCTCTTAAAGGAGAATCAACCAAAAAAAAAAAAGGTTAATTAAATCCACAAGGGCTTTTTTTTTTTTTTTTTTTTTACCAATACTATCCCTTTAGATTGGCTTTTAAAATGTACAAATGCAGCAATTTAATTTAAATTGGTGAAAGGTTTAGCTCTGGGAAACACTTTTTGAAAGATAAAAAGTGCATTTTTTATACAACTATATAGATCAGTGAGGGACAAATGAGGAGGAATGGGGGACAGAGGGACATTGCTCCAAATCAGGGACAGTCGGGAGCTATGCACACCGCTGATAGAGTGTCTGCTCTGCAATAGAAGGCCTGTCTGTTCACATTGTTACATAGTTACATAGTCAGTCTGGTTGGAAAAAGACACAAGTCCATCAACCAACAGAAGGGGGAAATAAAAATCATCCAATCCCATATACACAATCCTTTACACACAGTTGATCCAGAGGAAGGCAAAACCCCCAGCAAAGCATTTTCCAATTTGCACCAGCAGGGGAAAAAATTCCTTCCTGATCCCGGAGAGGCAATCGGATTTTCCCTGGATCAACTTTACCTATAAAATGTTAGTACCCAGTAATATTGTGTACATGTAGTTAAGAATCCAGGCCTTTCCTAAAGCAATCCACTGAGCTGGCCAGAACCACCTCTGGAGGGAGTCTATTCCACATTTTCACAGCTCTTACTGTGAAGAAACCTTTCCGTATTTGGAGATGACATTTTTTTCCTCCAGATATAAAGAGTGCCCCCATGTCCTCTGTGATGACCTTAAAGTAAATAACTCAACACCAAGTTCACTATATGGACCCCTTATATATTTGTACATGGTGATCATATCCCCCCTTACTCTCCTCTTCTCAAGAGTGAATAAATTCAGTTCCTCTAATCTTTCCTCATAGCTGAGCTCCTCCATGCCTCTTATTAGTTTGGTTGCCCTTCTCTGCACTTTCTCCAGTTCCCTGATATCCTGTTTGTGAACTGGTGCCCAAAACTGATCTGCATATTCCAGATGAGGTCTTACTAATGATTTGTACAGGGGGGGCAAAATGATATCTCTCTCTGGAGTCCATACCTCTCTTAATACAAGTAAGGACTTTGCTCGCTTTGGAATCCGCAGCTTGGCATTGCATGCTATTATTAAGCTTATGATCTACCAAAACCCCCAGATCCTTCTCCACCATTGACTCCTTGGCATTGACTTCTCCCTGTTGACAGCTTGGCATTGTTTGACATTTTATATGCCTATGATCTATTACTTTTTTTGATGTAAAGTAAACCCTAAGGCCTCATTCACACTGTTGGAGAGTTTACTGCCCCTCTGAAATGTGTTATGTGGTGGATCACTTTTCAGAGGTGGTTTAGCAGCTGGTGTTAGTCTTTACGATCCTGTGAGGGATTTTACATTGCAATACCATGCTGCAACAGTGTGCCAAGCAGTGGCGACTGGTGCTCCATTTTTTGGGGGGACGGCAATCAATCCAACCCCCAACCCCTCAGTCTGTCGGTCTGTCCGTTCCTCAGTCAACGCCCCCCCTCTTCGCTCGGCAAACCCCGTACTTAGGCCCATCTAGGTCACGGGCCTGCGTCTCCTCCTTGGTGTCTCCTTCTTAGGGTCTCCTCCTCGGTGTCTCCTGCTAGACGTCTCCTCTTCGGTATCTCCTCATCTGTGTCTCCTGCTAGGCCTCTCCTCCTCGGTGTCTCCTTCTCAGCGTCTCCCCCTCGGTGTCTCCTTCTCAGCATCTCCTCCTCGGTGTCACCTTCTCGGCGTCTCCTCCTCGGTGTCTCCTTCTCAGTGTCTTCTCCCCAGTGTCTCCTTCTCAGCGTCTCCTCCTCTGTGTCTCCTTCTCAGCGTCTTCTCCTCAGTGTGTCTTTCTCAGCGTCTCCACCTCAGTGTCTCCTCCTCGGTGTCTCCTTCTCAGCGTCTTCTCCTCAGTGTCTCCTGCTAGGCCTCTCCTCTTCTGTGTCTCCTTCTCAGCTTCTCCTCCTCGGTGTCCCCTTCTCTGCGCCTTCTCGGTGTCTCCTTCTCGGCGCCTCCTCCTCGGTGTCTCCTTCTTGGCGTCTTTTCCTCCGTGTCTCCTTCTCGGCGCCTCCTCCTCGGTGTCTCCTTCTCGGCGTCTCCTCCTCGGTGTCTCCTTCTCTACGTCTTCTCAGTGTCTCCTTCTCGGCTTCTCCTCCTCGGTGTCTCCTTCTTAGTGTCTCCTTCTCGGTGTCTCCTCCTCGGTGTCTCCTTCTCGGCGTCTCCTCCTCGGTGTCTCCTTCTCGGTGTCTCCTCCTCGGTGTCTCCTTCTCTGCTTCTTCTTCTCCATGTCTCCTTCTTAGGGTCTCCTCCTCGGTGTCTCCTGCTAGGCGTCTCCTTCTCGGTGTCTCCTTCTCGGCGTCTCCTCCTCGGTGTCTCCTTCTCTGCTTCTTCTTCTCCATGTCTCCTTCTTAGGGTCTCCTCCTCGGTGTCTCCTGCTAGGCGTCTCCTTCTCGGTGTCTCCTTCTCGGCGTCTCCTCCTCAGCATCCACTTCTCGGCGTCTCCTCCTCGGTGTCTCCTTCTTGGTGTCTTCTTCTTAGGGTCTCCTCCTCGGTGTCTCCTGCTAGACATCTCCTCCTCGGTGTCTCCTTCTCAGCGTCTTCTCCTTGGTGTCTCCAGCTAGACGTCTCCTCCTCGGTGTTACCTTCTCGGCGTCTCCTCCTCGATGTCTCCTTCTCAGCGTCTTCTCCTCAGTGTCTCCTTCTCAGCGTCTTCTCCTCAGTGTCTCCTTCTCGGCTTCTCCTCCTCGGTGTCTCCTTTTCAGTGTCTCCATCTCGGCGTCTCCTCCTCGGTGTCTCCTTCTCAGCGTCTCCTCCTCAGTGTCTCCTTCTCAGCGTCTCCTCCTCGGTGTCTTCTTCTCAGTGTCTCCTTCTTGGCATCTCCTCCTCAGTGTCTCCTTCTCTGCGTCTCCTCCTTGGTGTCTCCTTCTCGGCGTCTCCTCCTCGGTGTCTCCTTCTCTGCTTCTTCTTCTCCATGTCTCCTTCTTAGGGTCTCTTCCTCGGTGTCTCCTGCTAGGCGTCTCCTTCTCGGTGTCTCCTTCTCGGCGTCTCCTCCTCAGCGTCTACTTCTCAGCATCTTCTCCTCGGTGTCTCCTTCTTGGTGTCTCCTTCTTAGGGTCTCCTCCTTGGTGTCTCCTGCTAGACATCTCCTCCTTGGTGTCTCCTTCTCAGCGTCTTCTCCTTGGTGTCTCCAGCTAGATGTCTCCTCCTCGGTGTTTCCTTCTCGGTGTCTCCTCCTCGATGTCTCCTTCTCAGCGTCTTCTCCTCAGTGTCTCCTTCTCGGCGTCATCTCCTCAGTGTCTCCTTCTCGGCTTCTCCTCCTCGGTGTCTCCTTCTCAGTGTCTCCTTCTCGGCGTCTCCTCCTCGGTGTCTCCTTCTCGGCGTCTCCTCCTTGGTGTCTCCTTCTCGGCGTCTCCTCCTCGGTGTCTCCTTCTCAGTGTCTCCTTTTCGGCATCTCCTCCTCAGTGTCTCCTTCTCTACGTCTCCTTCTCTGTGTCTCCTTCTCGGCGTCTCCTCCTTGGTGTCTCCTTCTCTGCTTCTTCTTCTCCATGTCTCCTTCTTAGGGTCTCCTCCTCGGTGTCTCCTGCTAGGCGTCTCCTTCTCGGTGTCTCCTTCTCGACATCTCCTTCTCGGCGTCTCCTCCTCAGCGTCTACTTCTCAGCGTCTCCTCCTTGGTGTCTCTTTCTTGGTGTCTCCTTCTCAGCGTCTTCTCCTTGGTGTCTCCAGCTAGACGTCTCCTCCTCGGTGTTTCCTTCTCGGCGTCTCCTCCTCGATGTCTCCTTCTCAGCGTCTTCTACTCAGTGTCTCCTTCTCGGCGTCTCCTCCTCGGTGTCACCTTCTCGGTGTCTGCTTGTCAGCGTCTTCTCCTCAGTGTCTCCTTCTCGGTGCCTCCTCCTCGGTGTCTCCTTCTCGGTGTCTCCTCCTTGGTGTCTCCTTCTCAGCGTCTTCTCCTCAGTGTCTCCTGCTAGGCCTCTCCTCTTCTGTGTCTCCTTCTCTGCGTCTCCTCCTCGGTGTCCCCTTCTCTGCGCCTTCTCCTCGGTGTCTCCTTCTCGGCGTCTCCTTCTCGGTGTCTGCTTCTCGCCGTCTCCTCCTCGGTGTCTTCTTCTCATCGTCTCTTCCTCAGTGTCTCCTTCTCGGCTTCTCCTCCTCTGTGTCTCCTTCTCAGTGTCTCCTTCTCGGCGTCTCCTCCTCGGTGTCTCCTTCTCGGTGTCTCCTCCTCGGTGTCTCCTTCTCGGTGTCTCCTCCTCGGTGTCTCCTTCTCGTCGTCTCCTCCTCCGTGTCTCCTTCTCTGCGTCTCCTCCTCGGTGTCTTCTTCTCAGTGTCTCCTTCTCGGGGTCTCCTCCTCTGTGTCTCCTTCTCAGCGTCTCCTTCTCAGTGTCTCCTTCTCGGCATCTCCTCGGTGTCTCCTTCTCTGCGTCTTCTTCTCCATGTCTCCTTCTTAGGGTCTCCTCCTCGGTGTCTCCTGCTAGGCGTCTCCTTCTCGGTGTCTCCTTCTGGGCGTCTCCTCCTCGGTGTCTCCTTCTCATTGTCTCTTCCCCAGTGTCTACTTCCCAGCATTTCCTTCTCTGTGTCTCCTTCTCGGTGTCTCCTTCTTAGGGTCTCCTCCTCAAGGTCTCCTGCTAGACATCTCCTCCTCGGTGTCTCCTTCTCAGCGTCTCCTCCTTGGTGTCTCCAGCTAGACGTCTCCTCCTCAGTGTTTCCTTCTCGGCGTCTCCTTCTTAGGGTCTCCTCCTCAAGGTCTCCTGCTAGACATCTCCTCCTCGGTGTCTCCTTCTCAGCGTCTCCTCCTTGGTGTCTCCAGCTAGACGTCTCCTCCTCAGTGTTTCCTTCTCGGCGTCTCCTCCTTGATGTCTCCTGCTAGGCATCTCCTCCTTGCGGTCTCTTTCTCAGCTTCTCCTTCTCGGCATCTCCTCCGCAATGTCACCTGCTTGGCATCTCCTCCTCCATGTCTCTTGCTTGGCATCTCCTCCTCAGCGGCTTCCCCCTGCGTCTCCTCCTTGGCGGCAATACGGTCGCTTTTCCTACAGGACCAATTGGGTCTCAGGAACCGCTTCCTGATTGGCCGGAAGGAGAATCAGGATGACAATACCGAATAGCAATTTGCTATTGTCACACAAGTGGGTGGGCTCTGCGCCCCGAGCCCACCCTTTTTTGAAGCCAATTAGAGTCTCAGGCTCTAATCACGTGCTTACAAAAAAAATAAAAACCCATTGAAATCCATGCGTCCGGCGCCCTGCATGTAGATTAGGGGCCAGGCGCATGGATTGGGGGGGTGGCGCTCCTGTGCCCCTAATGGAGCAACCACTACTGGTGCCGAGTGGTTGGCAGAGGGTGACTATGTTGTCCCATTGATTTTAATGGACGAGTTTGGCAAGTGGCACTGCCTGAGAGACATGACATGTCGAATTAAGTTTGCCACACCACGCAATGAAACATCAGTGTTTATGGACCTAAGTGGCTACCATGTTATTTTATAGTTGGGTGGTGATAATGTGGATCAACCACCTAATTTACTGACAGTGGCTAATGGTTTACGCCTAACAACACTGGGGTTGTTGGTTCGAATCCCAACCATGACACTACCTGCCTGGAATTAGCATGGTCTCCCTGTGCCTATGTGAGTTTTCTAGTATATGTATGAATGTGAGTTAGGGACCTTGGATTGTAGGGCAGGGACTGATGTAAATGTACCATATATATGTGGGTAAATTGATGGTGCTATATACTGTAAATACCAATAATAATTATACAAGTCTAACTGGATGAATTTAGTTTGATAAAATGGAACTGTAGCATGGCCGGGGGCTAGACAGCTCTGGCAATGGACAGGGGGAGGTTTGCTAAAACTGGGGCACACAGAATCTGGTTCAGCTCTGCATAGTAACCAATCAGCTTCAAGGTTTTATTGTCAAAGCTTAATTGAACAAGCTGAAGTTAGAAGCTGATTGGTTACTATGCACAGCTGCGCCAGTTTTAGTAAATCTCCCCTATAGTATACTTGCATGTTATGGAAGACTCATTGCTGTATTTGCCCTTCTCCTGAGATGTCCTTTGCTGCTCCATCTGCCCCTGCTGCTTCCATTTTCCCCTTTACTTTTCCCAGATTTGACCTTCCTCCTCTTTGGCTATTGGGCGATCACTGGTTATGTAACAGCTTTGCATGTGTGCCGGAGTTACTTCATCCTGGCACTTGACTCCATTGTTTTCAAGGAGTGGGCTGGGAGTATACGCTGCACTACACATTCACCACAGGCAGCATACACTGGGTAAAAAAGGATTGCAGGACGCAAAAGGGCTCCTTCAGCAGAAGAGATGTGCAAAGTCTCCCCTGCCAAAAAAACGACCTCCTAAAAATGTCCTGCATTAATGCACCCTGCATCATAAACAATTCCCATGTCTGTGAAGGTTCTCAATTCCCCAGGCCATGTTATAGTAGTAGTTATATAGTGTAGTCATTCAACTGGACATATTCTGTAATGTTGTTTTATAGCTTCTCCGAGTCATTTTTTCAGTTGTAACGAATGTCAGGTTAATAAGGAATTAAACAGGGAGGGTAAAATTGCCCTGGGAGATGTGCAGAACTGGGAAATTCTGTGCAGAGACCTCCATAATGAAGATCTTGAGTGATATATGAACCCATCATGTGATTTTCTTCTCTGACATCGATCAAAAGCTGAAATATCAGTTTTGGCTGAACTGAACTTCTCTTATGCCGCGTACACACGACCTTTTTTTCCGTCGGAATAAACTCTGAAGGTTTTTTCGACGGAGTTCCGCTGAAACTGTCTTGCCTACATACGGTCACACCAAAGTCCGACCGTCTAGAACGCGGTGACGTACAACACGTACGACGGGACCAGAAAAAGGAAGTTCAATAGCGAGTAGCCAATATCTGCCGCCTCGTACTTGCTTTAGAGCATGCGTCGTTTTTGGTCCGTCGGAACAGCATACAGACGAGCGGTTTTCCCGACAGGAATTGATTCCGTCGGAAAGATTTAAAACATTTTCTATTTCTAGGTCCGTCAGAATTTTCGAAAAAAAAGTCCGATGTGGCCCACACACGATCGGAATGTCCGATGAAAAGATTCCGTCTGACTTTTCCTGCCGGAAAGTCCGACCGTGTGTACGCGGCATAAGTGGAAGGGTGACAGTTTTTTAGCATACTCTCTCTGTTTCTACCAGATGAGAAAAAACTGATAGCTGTTGAAGCCGATCTCTAGCCACTGCAAATGCCAATCCTGGCAAGCCATATTCTCAGCATCACCCTGCAGAATGGGACATAGTTGTGGCAAAGACAACTGCTTAGCTATCCAATGACATAATTCTCAACTTTAGCCTATTTTCAAATAGAAAGATGAAGAGTTAGAACCTCTGCTGGGTTCTAATTTATGCCTGTGACCCTCAAAATATTTGGAATATATAAATATATATATATATATACACACACAGTGCCTTGAAAAAGCATTCATACACCTTGTAATTTTCCACATTTTGTCATGTTACAACCAAAATTGTGAATGTATTTTATTGGGATTTTATGTGATAGACCAACACAAAGTGGCACATAATTGTGAAGTGGAAGGAAAATGATAAATGGTTTTCAAATTTTTTTACAAATAAATATGTGAAAAGTGTGGGGTGCATTTGTATTCAGCCCCCTTTACTCTGATACCCCTAACTAAAATCTAGTGGAACCAATTGCCTTCAGAAGTTACCTGATTAGTATATAGAGTCCACCTGTGTGTAATTTAATCTCAGTATAAATACAGCTGTCCTATGAAGCCCTCAGAGGTTTGTTAGAGAACCTTAGTGAACAAACAGCATCATGAAGGCCAAGGAACACACCAGACAGGTCAGGGATAAAGTTGTGGAGAAGTATAAAGCAGGGTTAGGTTATAAAAAAGTATCCCAAGCTTTGAACATCTCACGGAGCTCTGTTCAATCCATCATCCGAAAATGGAAAGAGTATGGCACAACTGCAAACCTACCAAGACATGGCCGTCCACCTAACCTGACAGGCCGGGCAAGGAGAGCATTCATCAGAGAAGCAGCCAAGAGGCCCATGGTAACTCTGGAGGAGCTGCAGAGATCCACAGCTCAGGTGGGAGAATCTGTCCACAGGACAACTATTAGTTGTGCACTCCACAAATATGACCTTTATGGAAGAGTGACAAGAAGAAAGACATTGTTGAAAGAAAGCCATAAGAAGTCCTGTTTGCAGTTTGCGATAAGCCATGTGGGGGACACAGCAAACATGTGGAAGAAGGTGCTCTGGTCTGATGAGACTTTTTGGCCTAAAAGCAAAACGCTATGTGTGGCGGAAAACTAACAATGCACATCACCCTGAACACACCATCCCCACTGTGAAACATGGTGGTGGCAGCATCATGTTGTGGGGATGAAATACTAATAAGTTGCCCTAAGTGAACAATTGTTTAGATATAAAGTCCTACATGTAATTAAAGAGGTGTCACCAAGTGGATGAGTCCAGTGTCTTGAGACATGTGCTGAATAAAGTGCTGAGTGCTAATGAACTCCAGACGATGTCCTTCACCAGGTGAATCACCAACTTAAAATAAGGATGTACTCTTACCCCTCACGGTGGACCTTCTATTATGGAAGGTCAAATGGGGATTGGAAATTGTAAGCTCCTGACATCAAGGGAAACATAGGTATATGGAATATGCGTCTCTCAAAAACGTCCCTCCAATAGCCAGATGAGATCCTCATGTCCACCGAGCAAAATCCCAAAGAAAATAAGAAGGGGGCTTCCAATAGTGTAAAATACCTTTCATAAGGTGTCTATTGTAGCATTATGCACAACAAAGGAAAAACGGTGCATCACAGAACATAAAGAGCTGCAGCAAAGAAATTTAAAAATCCCAGTGACTTGATAGCGTCTCATCGCCCGACCTGTTTCGTCACTAGAGGACTTCTTCCGGGGCAATTGTGGGGATGCTTTTCTTCAGCAGGGACAGGGAAGCTGGTCAGAGTTGATGGGAAGATGGATGGAGCCAAATACAGGACAATCTTAGAAGAAAACCTGTTAGAGTCTGCAAAAGACTTGAGACTGGGGCGGAGGTTCACCTTCCAGCAGGACAACGACCCTAAACATACAGCCAGACCTACAATGGAATGGTTTAGATCAAAGCATATTCATGTGTTAGAATGGCCCAGTCAAAGTCCAGACCTAAATCCAATTGAGAAATTGTGGCAAGACTTGAAAATTGCTGTTCACAGACGCTCTCCATCCAATCTGACAGAGCTTGAGATATTTTACAGAGAACAATGGGCAGAAATGTCCCTCTCTAGATGTGCAAAGCTGGTAGAGACATCCCCAAAAAGACTTGCTGCTGTAATTGCTGTGAAAGACGGTTCTACAAAGTATTGACTCAGGGGGGCGCCATACAAATGCCCCCCACACTTTTCACATATTTATTTGTAAAAAATGTTGAAAACCATTTATCATTTTCCTTCCACTTCACAATTATGTGCCACTTTGTGTTGGTCTATCACATAAAATCCCAATAAAATACATTTATGTTTTTGGTTTTCAAGAGGTATGAATACTTTTTTAAGGCACTGTATATACAGTATCTCACAAAAGTGAGTACACCCCTCACATATTTTATTCTATCTTTTCATGTGACAACACTGAAGAAATGACACTTTGCTACAATGTAAAGTAGAGAGTGTACAGCTTGTATAACAGTGTAAATTTGCTGTCCCCTCAAACTAACTCAACACAGCTATTAATGTCTAAACCATTGGCAACAAAAGTGAGTACACCCCTAAGTGAAAATGTCCAAATTGGGCCCAAAGTGTCAATATTTTGTGTGGCCACCATTATTTTCCAGCACTGCCTTAACCCTCTTGGGTATGGAGTTCACCAGAGCTTCACAGGGTGCCACTGGAGTTCTCTTCCCCTCTTCCATGAGGACATTACGGAGCTGGTGGATGTTAGAGAACTTGCACTCCTCCACCTTCCGTTTGAGGATGCCCCACAGATGCTCAATAGGGTTTAGGTCTGGAGACATGCTTGGCCAGTCCATCACCTTTACCCTCAGCTTCTTTAGCAAGGCAGTGGTCATCTTGGAGGTGTGTTTGGGGTCGTTATCATGTTGGAATACTGCCCTGCGGTCCAGTCTCTGAAGGGAGGGGATCATGCTCGGCTTCAGTATGTCACAGTACATGTTGGCATTCATGGTTCCCTCAATGAACTGTAGCTCCCCAGTGCTGGCAGCACTCATGCAGCCCCAGACCATGACATCTCAGGTGCCCCCCCCCCCCATTGGAGCCCTTCTATATCCCATCAGCTGTGTCTCCGCCGCCATTACAAGTAAGAGGCTGAGGGGGAACAAAATAGTGGTGGAGCCGGCCGGCTACAATAGAAATTGAGCTGCGGCATCGCCCACCCCCCCACCCCTTTTCACAACAGGTCACAGATGACAGACAGACCGGGGCAGGGGGCGTAGCTCTATTCCTATTGTAGCCACTCAGCAGGCTCCACTTCTTGTTTCTAAGGCAGGGGTGTCCAATCTTTTTTCCAAGAGGGCCAGATTTGATGAATAGAACATGCTTGAGGGCCGACCATTTTGCCTGACATTCTTAAACCATTAAAATTTGGTCTAAGTGTGTCCATCCGAGCACTAATACACGGCCCAACAAGAATTCTCTTGCCTTTGTGCTGTGTGTGGTGAATAGATGAGCTTGGGCGTGTTATTTGGATATACCGGATTTAATCTGCTTATAACACGCACCTTCACTTTAAAAATGAAGTTTCAGGAAAAAAAATCTTAAATTTTAAATAAAGAACTGTGAAGCAAAATAAGGATCAGTGCCCATCAATGCAGCCTAATCAGTGCCCATCTGCGGCCCCCACTCCATTGCCATGAATGTGGCCCCCACTGTATTGACATGAATGCAGCCCCCACCGTATTGACATGAATGCAGCCCCCACCACATTAACATGAATGCAGCCCCCACCACATTAACATGAATGCAGCCCCCACCGTATTGACATGAATGCAGCCCCCACCGTATTGACATGAATGCAGCCCCCACCACATTCACATGAATGCAGCCCCCACCACATTCACATGAATGCAGCCCCCACCGTATTGACATGAATGCAGCCCCCACCGTATTGACATGAATGCAGCCCCCACCGTATTGACATGAATGCAGCCCCCACCGTATTGACATGAATGCAGCCCCCACCACATTCACATGAATGCAGCCCCCACCACATTCACATGAATGCAGCCCCCACATTGACATGAATGCAGCCCCCACCACATTGACATAAATACGGCAGCCCCCACCACATTGACATGAATGCAGACTCACCATTGCTGTCAGTGCAGCCTGATTCATGTCCATCTGCAGCCTTGGAGGAGACAGGGAGGGGGCGGGACGAGCGCCAACAGATATACAGGAGAAATTCCTGTTTACACGGCGGCCTCTTTAATTGAAAGTCCCGCCTCCTATGATGGACAAAACAATTGTCCAATGGCAGCGCAGGAGACGGGACTTCCTTTTACACAGGACGCCGTGTAAACAGGAAATTCTCCTGTATCCTGTACGGCGCTTGTCCCGCCCCCTCCAAGGCAGCCAGCATATCTATCTTTTATGGCCCCCGGCGCTCGGGGATTCGTTGGGGGCCACAAAAGATATATATGTCAAAATTACCAGGCGGGCCGTCCGAAACCGGACCGCGGGCCGCGATTGGCCCGCGGGCCGGACTTTGGACATGCCTGTTCTAAGGTGTCTGTTCTTCTGGAAAATGTCGGACGGCGGAGACATTATCTCCGCCGGCCGCGGACCTCTAGCGACGGCAAAAAAAACGGATAAAGGGATTTCCCGGAACACTTTAGCTCAGTTTCAGGGTCTTGGCAATCTTCTTATAGCCTAGGCCATCTTCATGTAGAGCAACAATTCTTTTTTTTCAGATCCTCAGAGAGTTCTTTGCCATGAGGTGCCATGCTGAACTTCCAGTGACCAGTATGAGAGAGTGAGAGCGATAACACCAAATTTAACACACCTGTTCCCCATTCACACCTGAGACCGTGTAACACTAACGAGTCACATGACATCGGAGGGAAAATGGCTAATTGGGCCCAATTTAGACATTTTCACTTAGGGATGTACTCACTTTTGTTGCCAGCGGTTTAGACATTAATAGCTGTGTGTTGAGTTATTTTGAGGGGACAACAAATTGACACTGTTATACAAGCTGTACACTCACTACTTTACATTGTAGCAAAGTGTCATTTCTTCAGTGTTGTCACATGAAAAGATAGAATAAAATATTTACAAAAATGTGAGGGGTGTACTCCCTTTTATGAGATACTATATATATATATATATATATATATATATATATATATATATATATATATATGTATATTTAGTTCTCATATTCACAAATTCTATATGGTATTTTTGAATATACAGTTATATATATAGATATATATATATCTATATATATAGATATATATCTATATCTATCTATCTATCTATTCATATAATATATATATATATATATATATATATATATATATATATATATATATATATATATAAAAATAACAACACCATATAAAGTTTGTGAAAAAATATATCTATCTATATGTATATATACGTATATATATAGATATATATAGATCTATATTTATATATTATAGAATTATATATATATATATATATATATATATATATATATATATATATATATATATATATATATACCAGATATATGTGATAATGGAATAAACAATAATAATTTATTGAAATATTATAAGAATACACATCATATAAATGTCATGTAGCTATATACAGCACTGTAAAAGATACATCCGTCATATAATAAGACCACAGTCAATAAGAATTAATTGAACTGAATTGCGATTTTATTAAAATTAGGTCATTGAACTGGGAATTCCTATACTCAGTGGTACACTGATCACTGCTCTAGCTAAAGACATCGCTGTTAATTAATTGAATGTCAATAAAGTTTTTCGGGGGGAAAAAAACTCCAGCCAGATCATAGAGTGATGAGAATAGGCTGCCCTATCCCCTCCCCTCTCTATGGTCAGAGCCCGCCTTTGCTCCCACCTCAGACATTTCGTTCTTCATCGGCATTTCATGCCAGCAGATTCGTCAAAAGCGATAACTAACCCTGTAAAGAAAAAAATAAAAATATCTGAATCCTCTTAATCGCCGACTACCACCATTCACTCGGAAACATCAGCTATCAAAACGGAGGAGAATCGAATAAACTCCAGCCAAGCTGGGCGGAAAGTGCGGAGACGGAAGCCGCGCTACGTAAAACTATCTGGAGGTCGGCAGATTCGTCAGGAGGGTAAATCGGGGTGGAAAAATTAGAAAACCACCCGGAGCGGCGGCGGAGCCCGATACGAGAGGGGGGAACGGGAGGAGGAGTGGAGCGGTCGGTAGACCGGGAGGGGAGGGGCTTCACCGAGGGGGAGGGGCCGGGTCCCGGCGAAAGAGCGGCGGAGAAACGGCAGGAGGCTTTACCGGGAGGCTGTGAGGGGAAGAGACAGCGAGAGACAGCCGGGAGAGCGGAGAGACCGCCGGGTGAGTGACCGGGAGACCCCACCGGAGGGGGAGGGGGGCACACCGGGGCCTGAGCTACATACACATAGGAAACCATAGGAGGCCATACTGAGGAGAGAGACCTGAGCTATATACACCTAGGATTATATACTGAGCTATATACACCTAGGATTATATACTGAGGAGAGAGCTGAGCTATATACACCTAGGATTATATACTGAGCTATATACACCTAGGATTATATACTGAGGAGAGAGCTGAGCTATATACACCTAGGATTATATACTGAGGAGAGAGACCTGAGCTATATACACCTAGGATTATATACTGAGCTATATACACCTAGGATTATATACTGAGGAGAGAGCTGAGCTATATACACCTAGGATTATATACTGAGGGGAGAGCTGAGCTATATACACCTAGGATTATATACTGAGCTATATACACCTAGGATTATATACTGAGGAGAGGGCTATATACACCTAGGATTATATACTGAGGGGAGAGCTGAGCTATATACACCTAGGATTATATACTGAGGAGAGAGCTGAGCTATATACACCTAGGATTATATACTGAGGGGAGAGCTGAGCTATATACACCTAGGATTATATACTGAGCTATATACACCTAGGATTATATACTGAGGAGAGGGCTATATACACCTAGGATTATATACTGAGGGGAGAGCTGAGCTATATACACCTAGGATTATATACTGAGGGGAGAGCTGAGCTATATACACCTAGGATTATATACTGAGGAGAGAGCTGAGCTATATACACCTAGGATTATATACAGAGGAGAGAGCTGAGCTATATACACCTAGGATTATATACTGAGGAGAGAGCTGAGCTATATACACCTAGGATTATATACTGAGGAGAGAGAGAGCTATATACACCTAGGATTATATACTGAGGAGGGTGCTGAGCTATATACACCTAGGATTATATACTGAGGAGGGTGCTGAGCTATATACACCTAGGATTATATACTGAGGAGAGAGCTGAGCTATATACACCTAGGATTATATACTGAGGAGAGAGCTGAGCTATATACACCTAGGATTATATACTGAGGGGAGAGCTGAGCTATATACACCTAGGATTATATACTGAGGAGAGAGAGAGAGAGAGCTATATACACCTAGGATTATATACTGAGGAGGGTGCTGAGCTATATACACCTAGGATTATATACTGAGGAGGGTGCTGAGCTATATACACCTAGGATTATATACTGAGGAGAGAGAGCTGAGCTATATACACCTAGGATTATATACTGAGGAGAGAGAGCTGAGCTATATACACCTAGGATTATATACTGAGGGGAGAGCTGAGCTATATTCACCTAGGATTATATACTGAGGAGAGAGATGAGCTATATACACCTAGGATTATATACTGAGGAGAGAGCTGAGCTATATACACCTAGGATTATATACTGAGGAGAGAGAGAGAGAGAGAGAGAGAGAGAGAGCTATATACACCTAGGATTATATACTGAGGAGAGAGAGAGAGAGAGAGAGAGAGAGAGAGCTATATACACCTAGGATTATATACTGAGGAGGGTGCTGAGCTATATACACCTAGGATTATATACTGAGGAGAGAGAGAGAGAGAGAGAGAGAGCTATATACACCTAGGATTATATACTGAGGAGAGAGCTGAGCTATATACACCTAGGATTATATACTGAGGAGAGAGCTGAGCTATATACACCTAGGATTATATACTGAGGAGAGAGAGAGAGAGCTATATACACCTAGGATTATATACTGAGGAGGGTGCTGAGCTATATACACCTAGGATTATATACTGAGGAGAGAGCTGAGCTATATACACATAGGATTATATAATGAGGAGAGAGCTGAGCTATATACACCTAGGATTATATACTGAGGAGAGAGCTGAGCTATATACACCTAGGATTATATACTGAGGAGAGAGCTGAGCTATATACACCTAGGATTATATACTGAGGAGAGAGAGAGAGAGAGAGAGAGAGAGAGAGAGAGAGAGAGCTATATACACCTAGGATTATATACTGAGGAGAGAGCTGAGCTATATACACCTAGGATTATATACTGAGGAGAGAGCTGAGCTATATACACCTAGGATTATATACTGAGGAGGGTGCTGAGCTATATACACCTAGGATTATATACTGAGGAGAGAGAGAGAGAGCTATATACACCTAGGATTATATACTGAGGAGGGTGCTGAGCTATATACACCTAGGATTATATACTGAGGAGGGTGCTGAGCTATATACACCTAGGATTATATACTGAGGAGAGAGCTGAGCTATATACACCTAGGATTATATACTGAGGAGAGAGCTGAGCTATATACACCTAGGATTATATACTGAGGGGAGAGCTGAGCTATATACACCTAGGATTATATACTGAGGAGAGAGAGAGAGAGAGCTATATACACCTAGGATTATATACTGAGGAGGGTGCTGAGCTATATACACCTAGGATTATATACTGAGGAGGGTGCTGAGCTATATACACCTAGGATTATATACTGAGGAGAGAGAGCTGAGCTATATACACCTAGGATTATATACTGAGGAGAGAGCTGAGCTATATACACCTAGGATTATATACTGAGGGGAGAGAGCTGAGCTATATACACCTAGGATTATATACTGAGGAGAGAGATGAGCTATATACACCTAGGATTATATACTGAGGAGAGAGATGAGCTATATACACCTAGGATTATATACTGAGGAGAGAGCTGAGCTATATACACCTAGGATTATATACTGAGGAGAGAGCTGAGCTATATACACCTAGGATTATATACTGAGGAGAGAGCTGAGCTATATACACCTAGGATTATATACCGAGGAGAGAGCTGAGCTATATACACCTAGGATTATATACTGGGGGGGGGCTGAGCTATATACACCTAGGATTATATACTGAGGGGAGAGAGTTATATACACCTAGGATTATATACTGAGGAGAGAGACCTGAGCTATATACACCTAGGATTATATACTGAGAGAGACCTGAGCTATATACACCTAGGATTATATACTGAGGGGAGAGCTGAGCTATATACACCTAGGATTATATACTGAGGAGAGAGACCTGAGCTATATACACCTAGGATTATATACTGAGGAGAGAGATGAGCTATATACACCTAGGATTATATACTGAGGAGAGAGCTGAGCTATATACACCTAGGATTATATACTGAGGGGAGAGAGTTATATACACCTAGGATTATATACTGAGGAGAGAGCTGAGCTATATACACCTAGGATTATATACTGAGGAGAGAGCTGAGCTATATACACCTAGGATTATATACTGAGGAGAGACCTGAGCTATATACACCTAGGATTATATACAGAGGAGAGAGCTATATACACCTAGGATTATATACTGAGGAGAGAGAGCTGAGCTATATACACCTAGGATTATATACTGAGGAGAGAGATGAGCTATATACACCTAGGATTATATACCGAGGAGAGAGCTGAGCTATATACACCTAGGATTATATACCGAGGAGAGAGCTGAGCTATATACACCTAGGATTATATACCTAGGAGAGAGCTGAGCTATATACACCTAGGATTATATACTGAGAGAGACCTGAGCTATATACACCTAGGATTATATACTGAGAGAGACCTGAGCTATATACACCTAGGATTATATACACCTAGGATTATATACTGAGCTATATACACCTAGGATTATATACTGAGGAGGGTGCTGAGCTATATACACCTAGGATTATATACTGAGGGGAGAGAGCTATATACACCTAGGATTATATACTGAGGAGAGAGCTGAGCTATATACACCTAGGATTATATACTGAGGAGAGAGAGCTATATACACCTAGGATTATATACTGAGGAGAGAGCTGAGCTATATACACCTAGGATTATATACTGAGGAGAGAGATGAGCTATATACACCTAGGATTATATACTGAGGAGAGACCTGAGCTATATACACCTAGGATTATATACACCTAGGATTATATACTGAGGAGGGTGCTGAGCTATATACACCTAGGATTATATACTGAGGGGAGAGAGCTATATACACCTAGGATTATATACTGAGGAGAGAGCTGAGCTATATACACCTAGGATTATATACTGAGGAGAGAGAGCTATATACACCTAGGATTATATACTGAGGAGAGAGAGCTATATACACCTAGGATTATATACTGAGGAGAGAGCTGAGCTATATACACCTAGGATTATATACTGAGGGGAGAGCTGAGCTATATACACCTAGGATTATATACTGAGGAGAGAGAGCTGAGCTATATACACCTAGGATTATATACAGAGGAGAGAGCTATATACACCTAGGATTATATACTGAGGAGAGAGAGCTGAGCTATATACACCTAGGATTATATAATGAGGAGAGAGCTGAGCTATATACACCTAGGATTATATAATGAGGAGAGAGCTGAGCTATATACACCTAGGATTATATACTGAGGAGAGAGCTGAGCTATATACACCTAGGATTATATACCGAGGAGAGAGCTGAGCTATATACACCTAGGATTATATACTGGGGGGGGCTGAGCTATATACACCTAGGATTATATACTGAGAGAGACCTGAGCTATATACACCTAGGATTATATACTGAGGAGAGAGATGAGCTATATACACCTAGGATTATATACTGAGGAGAGACCTGAGCTATATACACCTAGGATTATATACTGAGGAGAGAGCTGAGCTATATACACCTAGGATTATATACCGAGGAGAGAGCTGAGCTATATACACCTAGGATTATATACTGGGGGGGGCTGAGCTATATACACCTAGGATTATATACTGAGGGGAGAGAGTTATATACACCTAGGATTATATACTGAGGAGAGAGACCTGAGCTATATACACCTAGGATTATATACTGAGAGAGACCTGAGCTATATACACCTAGGATTATATACTGAGGAGAGACCTGAGCTATATACACCTAGGATTATATACTGAGGGGAGAGCTGAGCTATATACACCTAGGATTATATACTGAGGAGAGAGACCTGAGCTATATACACCTAGGATTATATACTGAGGAGAGAGATGAGCTATATACACCTAGGATTATATACTGAGGAGAGAGCTGAGCTATATACACCTAGGATTATATACTGAGGGGAGAGAGTTATATACACCTAGGATTATATACTGAGGAGAGAGCTGAGCTATATACACCTAGGATTATATACTGAGGAGAGAGCTGAGCTATATACACCTAGGATTATATACTGAGGAGAGACCTGAGCTATATACACCTAGGATTATATACAGAGGAGAGAGCTATATACACCTAGGATTATATACTGAGGAGAGAGAGCTGAGCTATATACACCTAGGATTATATACTGAGGAGAGAGATGAGCTATATACACCTAGGATTATATACCGAGGAGAGAGCTGAGCTATATACACCTAGGATTATATACCGAGGAGAGAGCTGAGCTATATACACCTAGGATTATATACCGAGGAGAGAGCTGAGCTATATACACCTAGGATTATATACCGAGGAGAGAGCTGAGCTATATACACCTAGGATTATATACCTAGGAGAGAGCTGAGCTATATACACCTAGGATTATATACTGAGAGAGACCTGAGCTATATACACCTAGGATTATATACTGAGAGAGACCTGAGCTATATACACCTAGGATTATATACTGAGGAGAGAGCTGAGCTATATACACCTAGGATTATATACTGAGAGAGACCTGAGCTATATACACCTAGGATTATATACTGAGAGAGACCTGAGCTATATACACCTAGGATTATATACTGAGGAGAGAGCTGAGCTATATACACCTAGGATTATATACCGAGGAGAGAGCTGAGCTATATACACCTAGGATTATATACCGAGGAGAGAGCTGAGCTATATACACCTAGGATTATATACTGGGGGGGGGCTGAGCTATATACACCTAGGATTATATACTGAGGGGAGAGAGTTATATACACCTAGGATTATATACTGAGGAGAGAGACCTGAGCTATATACACCTAGGATTATATACTGAGAGAGACCTGAGCTATATACACCTAGGATTATATACTGAGGAGAGACCTGAGCTATATACACCTATGATTATATACTGAGGAGAGACCTGAGCTATATACACCTAGGATTATATACTGAGGAGAGAGATGAGCTATATACACCTAGGATTATATACTGAGGGGAGAGCTGAGCTATATACACCTAGGATTATATACTGAGAGAGACCTGAGCTATATACACCTAGGATTATATACTGAGGAGAGAGATGAGCTATATACACCTAGGATTATATACTGAGGAGAGAGCTGAGCTATATACACCTAGGATTATATACTGAGGGGAGAGAGTTATATACACCTAGGATTATATACTGAGGAGAGAGCTGAGCTATATACACCTAGGATTATATACCTAGGAGAGAGCTGAGCTATATACACCTAGGATTATATACTGAGAGAGAGCTGAGCTATATACACCTAGGATTATATACTGAGGAGAGAGCTGAGCTATATACACCTAGGATTATATACTGAGAGAGAGCTGAGCTATATACACCTAGGATTATATACTGAGGAGAGGGCTGAGCTATATACACCTAGGAATATATCCTGAGGAGAGGGCTGAGCTATATACACCTAGGATTATATACCTAGGAGAGAGCTGAGCTATATACACCTAGGATTATATACCTAGGAGAGAGCTGAGCTATATACACCTAGGATTATATACCGAGGAGAGAGCTGAGCTATATACACCTAGGATTATATACTGAGAGAGAGCTGAGCTATATACACCTAGGATTATATACTGAGGAGAGGGCTGAGCTATATACACCTAGGATTATATACCTAGGAGAGAGCTGAGCTATATACACCTAGGATTATATACCGAGGAGAGAGCTGAGCTATATACACCTAGGATTATATACCGAGGAGAGAGCTGAGCTATATACACCTAGGATTATATACTGAGAGAGAGCTGAGCTATATACACCTAGGATTATATACTGAGGAGAGGGCTGAGCTATATACACCTAGGAATATATCCTGAGGAGAGAGCTGAGCTGTATACACCTAGGATTATATACTGAGAGAGAGCTGAGCTATATACACCTAGGATTATATACTGAGGAGAGGGCTATATACACCTAGGATTATATACTGAGGGGAGAGCTGAGCTATATACACCTAGGATTATATACTGAGGAGAGGGCTATATACACCTAGGATTATATACTGAGGGGAGAGCTGAGCTATATACACCTAGGATTATATACTGAGGAGAGAGCTGAGCTATATACACCTAGGATTATATACTGAGGAGAGAGCTGAGCTATATACACCTAGGATTATATACTGAGGAGAGAGCTGAGCTATATACACCTAGGATTATATACTGAGGAGAGAGCTGAGCTATATACACCTAGGATTATATACTGAGGAGAGAGCTGAGCTATATACACCTAGGATTATATACTGAGGAGAGAGCTGAGCTATATACACCTAGGATTATATACTGAGGAGAGAGCTGAGCTATATACACCTAGGATTATATACTGAGAGACCTCCAGGAGAGAGCTGAGCTACATTATCTCACAAAAGTAAGTACACCCTTCACATTTTTGTAAATCTTTTCTTCTATCTTTTCATGTGACAACACTGAAGAAAAGACACTTTGCTACAATGTAAAGTAGTGAGTGTACAGCTTGTATAACATTGTAAATTTGCTGTCCCCTCAAAAAAACTCAACACACAGCCATTAATGTCGAAACCGCTGGCAACAAAAGTGAGTACACCCCTAAGTGAAAATGTCCAACTTGGGCCCAATCAGCCATTTTCCCTTCCCGGTGTCATGTGACTTGTTAGTGTTACAAGGTCTCAGGTGTGAATGGGGAGCAGGTGTGTTAAATTTGGTGTTATCGCTCTCACTCTCTCATACTGGTCACTGGAAGTTTAACATGACACTTCATGGCAAAGAACTCTCTGAGGATCTGAAAAAAAAAGAATTGTTGCTCTACATAAAGATGGTCTAGGCCAGTGATGGTGAACCTTGGCACCCCAGATGTTTTGGAACTACATTTACCATAATGCTCATGTACTCTGCAGTGTAGTGGAGTATCATGGGAAATGTAGTTCCAAAACATCTGGGGTGCCAAGGTTCACCATCACTGACCTAGGCTATAAGAAGATTGCCAAGACCCTGAAACTGAGCTGCAGCACGGTGGCCAAGGCCATACAGCGGTATAACAGGACAGGTTCCACTCAGAACAGGCCTCGCCATGGTCCACCAAAGAAGTTGAGTGCACGTGCTCAGCGTCATATCCAGAGGTTGTCTTTGGGAAATAGACGTATGAGTGCTGCCAGCATTGCTGCAGATGTTGAAGTGGTGGGGGGTCAGCCTGTCAGTGCTCAGACCATACGCCGCACACTGCATCAAATCGGTCTGCATGGCTGTCGTCCCAGAAGGAAGCCTCTTCTAAAGATGATGCACAAGAAAGCCCGCAAACAGTTTGCTGAAGACAAGCAGACTAAGGACATGGATTACTGGAACCATGTCCTGTGGTCTGATGAGACCAAGATAAACTTATTTGGTTCAGATGGTATCAGGCGTGTGTGGCGGCAACCAGGTGAGGAGTACAAAGACAAGTGTGTCTTGCCTACAGTCAAGCATGGTGGTGGGACTGTCATGGTCTGGGGCTGCATGAGTGCTGCCGGCACTGGGGAGCTACAGTTCATTGAGGGAACCATGATCCCCTCCCTTCGGAGACTGGGCCGCAGGGCAGTATTCCAACATAACGACCCCAAACACACCTCCAAGACGACCCCTGCCTTGCTAAAGAAGCTGAGGGTAAAGGTGATGGACTGGCCAAGCATGTCTCCAGACCTAAACCCTATTGATCATCTGTGGGACATCCTCAAACGGAAGGTGAAGGAGCGCAAGGTCTCTAACATCCACCAACTCCGTGATGTCATCATGGAGGAGGGGAAGAGGACTCCAGTGGCAACCTGTGAAGCTCTGGTGAACTCCATGCCCAAGAGGGTGAAGGCAGTGCTGGAAAATAATGGTGGCCACACAAAATATTGACACTTTGGGCCCGATTTGGACATTTTCACTTAGGGGTGTACTCACTTTTGTTGCCAGCGGTTTAGACATTAATGGCTATGTGTTGAGTTATTTTGAGGGGACAGCAAATTTACACTGTTATACAAGCTGTACACTCACTACTTTACATTGTAGACAAGTGTCATTTCTTCAGTGTTGTCACATGAAAAGATATAATAAAATATTTAAAAAAATGTGAGGGGTGTACTCACTTTTGTGAGATACTGTATACACATAGGATTATATACTGAGAGACCTCCCAGGAGAGTGCTGAGCTATATACACATAGGATTATATACTGAGAGACCTCCCATGGTTGCAGTGATGGTGATGAGGGTCTCGTCTGGTTTTTCAGGTCCCATGTCCCCAGATGGAGCCTGAGGGTGACAGTCACCGAGGAACTGGCTTTCAGTGGAGGAGCTACAAACTTCTTCTGGATCCGGCTCTTCCTGGGACACGGACCAGTCAGAAGGTTTACCGCTATGATGGGATCCACTTCAACATTACCGTAAGTGGGGGGCGGGGCTTGCTGTCATCTCAGAGGGCCTGCTTGTGACATGATGATTTCTGTAGGACCAGGAGAGCTTCTGCAGGCCGTGTGATCTGAACCAAATACAGGACCTCCTACATTCAGTGGTGAGATCGTTGGACCTGACCAAGGCTGCCAGGATAGCAGCACTTACCACCTATATACTGGGCTATTTCACCCCTTTCCTGCCCAGGCCAATTTTTTTGCTTTCAGAGCTGTCGTACTTTGACAGTTGTGCGGTCCTTCAACACTGTATCCATATGAAGTGGGCACTAATGAACCTGCACTGATGAGGCTACATTGATGGGCACTGGCGAGGCTGCGCTGATGGGGCTATATTGATGGGCACTGGGGGGCTGCATTGATTCTCAAAGTAGAGACCGCACTAATCAGCGGCACTGATGAGGGTTTACTGATGGGGCTGCGCTAATGGGCAATGATGAGGCTGCGCTGTTGGGCGCTGATAAGGCTGCAATGATGGGGCTGCACTGGAAAGGGATACTGATTGGCACCGATGAGGCTGCACAGATTGAGGCCTCACTGATTAGCATTGATGAGGTGGCACTGATGGGGCTTCTTTGATGGTCAATGATGAGGCTGCAATGAGGGGCACTGAAAAGCGGCACTGATGGGGCTGCCCTTAGGGGGCACTGATGAGGCTGTGCTGACAGGGCCTCACTGATGGGGCTGCAGTGTGGGCACTGAGAGAGGCTTCACTGATGATGCCACTGATATGACTGCCCTGATGGGGCAGCTGATAAGGCAGCACTGATAAAGGATACTGATTGGCACTGATGAGGAGGCTGCGATGATGAGGCTGCAGTGATGAGCAACACTGATGGGCACTGACAAGGCTGTGATGACGAGGCTGAGCTGATGGGGCCGCACTGATGAAGCTACATTGATTGGGCACTGAGAGGCTGCACTGATAAGCGATACTGATGAGGCTGCACTGATGGAGTTGCTCAGATGAGGCCGCACTGATGGGGTTTCACTGATGGTCAATGAGGAGGCTGCAATGATGGATACTGATAACCAATACAGATGGGGCTGTTTTAATGGGGCCTCACTGATGAGGCTGCACTGATAGGTGGCAATGATGAGTGCTGATGGGGCTGCTGCACTGATGGTCAATGATGATTCACTGATGGGGCCTCACTGATGGGCAATGATGGGTAATGATGAGGCTTCACTGTTGAGGCCACTGATGAGGCCTTGCTGATGGGCAATGATGAGGCTGCTCTGATGACGCTGCAGTGATAAGGCTGCACTGATAAGGCTGCACTGATGGGCAATGATGAGGCGGCACTAATAATTGATACTGATTGGCACTGATGAGGGAGCAAAGAAAAAAGAAGTAGATATGGCGCCGTTCCAGACCTAATGGCTTCAGGTGTATGCTACTCCCTTTATGGGAGGAAGGTATTGAGTGAGGAAAAAATATATATGCTGCCTATTCAATGAGTGTAAAAAAAAAAAAAATATATATATATATATCTCTATCCAAAAAGATGTAAAATAATATAAAATAAAGTGCAATATTCATGTAATTAATAACATAAATCGGTGGTGTAAATTTAAAGTGCAAATGTGAACAGGTGAACTTATTAATATATACAGTTGAATTATAAGGTGCTTTTAGTGCCGGTGAAAAAATCCGCCTTGATTCTGGTGGATATTCCAATGGGTAAACATTCAGTGCGTGCCTTAATCCGTGCTCTTATAGTGACTGCACTCACCAGATCCTTCTCCCCCCTCTTGGGGTCTCACACATCCACAGTATATGCCACTGTGTAGCAATGCGGGATAACACAGGGTAACTCCGTCCTTAGCGTGGACTCCTCTGCTGCCACTTCCAGCAATGTCCTGGCAGCAGAGGAGTCCACGCTAAGGACGGAGTTACCCTGTGTTATCCCGCATTGCTACACAGTGGCATATACTGTGGATGTGTGAGACCCCAAGAGGGGGGAGAAGGATCTGGTGAGTGCAGTCACTATAAGAGCACGGATTAAGGCACGCACTGAATGTTTACCCATTGGAATATCCACCAGAATCAAGGCGGATTTTTTCACCGGCACTAAAAGCACCTTATAATTCAACTGTATATATTAATAAGTTCACCTGTTCACATTTGCACTTTAAATTTACACCACCGATTTATGTTATTAATTACATGAATATTGCACTTTATTTTATATTATTTTACATCTTTTTGGATAGCTACCCTGTTTCCCCTAAAATAAGACCTAGCGTGATTGTCGGCGATGGCTTCAATATAAGCCCTACCCCCCAAATAAGCCCTAGTTAAAGTCCTTGTAGGTCTTATTTTCAGGGTAGGGCTTATTTTCGGGGAAACAGGGTAGGGCTTATTTGGAGGGTAGGGCTTATATTGCAGCCATCACCGACAATAATGCTAGGTCTTATTTTAGGAGAAACAGGGTATATATTTTTACACTCATTGAATAGGCAGCATCTATATTTTTTCCTCACTCAATACCTTCCTCCCATTAAGGGAGTAGCATACACCTGAATCCATCAGGTCTGGAACGGCGCCATATCTACCTCTTTTTTTTCTTTTCTCATATTACACTCCACCTAGTGGAAGTAATTGGTAGCGGCAGCAGTTCCAACAATACTTTATTCCATTGCACGTATCCCATTGCGCGGGTGTTTGTTCCTTTTTTCTTTACTGATGAGGGAGCCGCGCTAATGAGGCTGGCATGATAAGTGATACTGATGGAGCTGCATTGATGAGCTATGATGAGGCGGCTGCACTGATGGGTCTGCAACGATGAGGCTGCACTGATGGGCAATGATGGGGCGGCACTGATAAGCGATACTAATTTGCACTGATAAGTGGCACTGATGGTGCTTTACTGACGGGCAATGATGGTGCTGCACGGATAGACAATGATGGGGCTGCACTCATGACGCCCCACTTGTTGGCAAAGATGGGGCTGGGCTCATGAGGCCCCACTGATGGGCCTGCGCTGATGGGCACTGATGGGGTGGCACTAATAAGTGATACAGATTGGCACTGATAGTGTTTTATGGATGGACAATGATGGGGGCTGCACTGATAAGTGATACTGATTGGCACTGATAAGCGGCAACAATGAGGCCGCACTAATGGGGTCTCACTGATGGGCATTTATGAGGCTATATTGATGGGGCTGCGCTGATGGGCAAGGAGTGGGGCTGCGCTGATGGGCAAGGAGTGGGGCTGCGCTGATGGGCAAGGAGTGGGGCTGCGCTGATGGGCAAGGAGTGGGGCTGCGCTGATGAGGCCACATTGATGGGCAGTGATGAGGCTTATCTTTTATCAGCTGTGTCCAATGGACACAATGGTCACAGAGAGTGCCTTATGTGCGTCCCAGGGGGAATGTGGGAGGTGCAGTTTTGGGCGGACGTCCGTGGACACCCTCCCAGAACTGGAGAGCTGCACTGTCTTTTAAGTATAGAGCGGATGGGAAGGGGATTAACCACTTCAGCTCCAGAAGATTTTACCACCTTCATGACCAGGCCATTTTTTTTTTGCTATTCAGCACTGCATAACGGGTAAAGCTTTCTTTTGGTGGTATTTGATCGCCACTGCATTTTTTTTTTTTTTTTTTTTTTTTTTATTTTTTTTTTTGCGATCTAATAAAAAAACTGAATTGTGAAACATTTTCTCGTTGGTTTTTTTTTTTCTGCTATAAAAAGATCTAGAAAAATATTTTTTTTTTTTTTTGGCCAAAATGTATTCTGCTACATGTCTAGTAAATAAAAAAAATCCCAATAAGTGTTTATGAATTGGTTTGCGTAAAAGTTAGTGTCTACAAACTAATATTGTATGTATACTGGAAAATCCTTATCCTTCCTTCCTTCCTTCCTTCCTTCCTTCCTTCCTTCCTTCCTTCCTTCCTTCCTTCCTTCCTTCCTTCCTTCCTTCCTTCCTTCCTTCCTTCCTTCCTTCCTTCCTTCCTTCCTTCCTTCCTTCCTTCCTCTGCCACTGGCCTCTCCCGTGACATGAATACAGTGATAATACTATACACAGTCACTGTACTAATGATACTGGTTGGGAAGGGGTTAAATATGTGTGTACAACGTGCTGCTTTTACTAATGGATCTCTAACTTTCTCATCCCTGCAGGGATAGGATACAGAGAGATTGTTTTCTCTGTACAGAGCTCTGTGTTGTTTGTCAATACAGAGCTCTGGGCTGTGGTTCTACACAGTCAGTCGGCAGATCCCGGCCATGGATCGTTGGCTGGGACGTGCCGACAGGTTCCCAGTGTGTATTATCACAGAGAGTGCTGGGCGGGGGGCGTGCTTGCCTCCACCCAACCCAGAAGTAGGCAGTGACATTCAGGTTCATCTCTTTGCCTACACTGGAATCCCTGTTGCTGTCTGTGCCCCCATTAGTGAGATCCAGCCTCTCTATTTGTTCTGTTTACCATTGTCACTGAAAGTAAAAAATCCCAAATTTTGGGTTGTCCCTAGAAAAGTAATAGAGGGGAAATGTTCCAATGGGGACTTGGGGGTCCCCAAGGAATTGCCTTATTTCCTGTTGTGGCTATAGGACAGGAAGTAAAGGGAATTCACCGCAATGGGACACAGATGGCAAAAAAAAAATAAATAAATCTAACGGGGGTTATAACCCATGTTACTCTATCCAAAATGGGGGGGGGGGGGGAGTTTTGCCAATAGTTCTACTTTAAAGTGGAGTTCCAAGGTATGTTCTCTTGTCCATGGTGCCGCAGCGAGGTACGTCACTTCCACTTTTTTTTTTGTTTTTTTGTGTCCTCCTTCCCCCCCCCCCCCCTTCTGGGACCTGTGTGTGTGTCCAAGAAGACGATGGAACCATCAATTTTATTTGGGTAGGGTGTCTCACGACCGTGCAATTGTTAAAATTGTTAAAGTAATGCAGTGCCGTATCGCAAATAATTGCCTTGTCAGGAAGGGGGGTAAAACCTTCCGGTGCTGAAGTTCTTAAAAAAAAAAAAAAAAAAAAAAAACAGCAAAATGCACACTATTTGTTTCTGGGCTGTACTACGGGTACAAACAACAACTAACATACGCATGTGATGATATTGTGATCCCCAGGAGCAGGAGAATTTATTTGGGGTTTTTCTTTGGTGGTAAATTATAGTAATAGCAAGAAATATACACCTACATTTAGAATTTTTTGATGACTATTTTGGGCCAGTTTTCCTTTTGATAATAACATTTAAAAAAATGTCAGATATCCAATATAATTTACCACGAAAAGAAACCCTAATTTGTCCTGAAACCCCCCCCCCCCCACATTATAATCCACCTGGATGCACAAAGTAGTTGTGGTGATATGTACGGTTTTACTAACACTTGTCAATTGCAAAACTGTGTTCAGTCTTTAAAGGGATTGTAAAATCAGAAGTTTTTTTTTTTATCTTTATGCATTCTATGTATTAAGAGTAAAAGCCTTAGGTGTGCAACAGCCTCCCTCAGCTCCCCCTAATACCCACCTGAAGTCTCTCCCTGTCCAGCGATGTCTACAAGTGTCTCAGCCACCCAAGATTCTCATTCTAGATTGGCTGAGACACAGCAGCGGCGCCATTGGCTCCAGCTGCTGTCAGTCAACTAGCCAATCAGGGCAGAGAAGGGGTGGGGCCGAGTCAGGGCTCCATGTCTGAATGGACACAGGGAGCTGTGACTCGGCTTGGGTGCTCCTATAGCAAGCTGCTTGCTGTGGGGGGCACTGAGCAGGAGGGAGGGGCCAGGAGCACAGAAATAGGGGCCCGAGAACAGGAGCATCTGGGCTACTCTGGGCAAATCCACTGCAACAGAGCAGGTAAATATAACAGCTTGTTATTTTTAAAGGGGGAGGGGGGGAAGACAAAGACTTTACAATCACTTTAACATTTTTGTTTTACACTCAGTCACTAAGGGGTTAAAATAAGTCCTCCGTTCTAGCTGCATTCCCTTTGTCTTCCTCTGGGGGGCACTGTAATTCTCTCCTGACGTCTCAGAGTGAAAACCTGAACAGCCCCCCTATCAGACCCTGGAGGAGGGATCCAAGAGGTCACTCTGTATTTGGAGGAAGTGAGCTGAAGTTCTGATTGGAAGAGAGGGAGGGGGGGGGGTTTATCAGCAGTGACAACCCTGCTCCTCCTCGGCGTATGTCAGGGCTCCACCGCACAGGATGACAACGCTGCTTTTAAAAATGCAAAGGGTGATCTCCCTCACTGTGTTGTAAAATAAACAACTTAGAAATCTGATTTTTATGTGAATGAATATAACCGGAGTACCTTGTTAATACCAAGGAAGGAAGGCAGGCAGTGGGGACATTAGCTGTGTGTGTAGAAGAATGCACGGTCTGGGTAGGAAGATTGTTATTTACATGATGGTAGTAAAGTGACTCTGTGTTTAGTGTGGTGTTTGGTATGACTCCCCTAAACCTGGGGCCTTCTAATATGCAAATACAGACTTCCTCTAGGAACTTATGAGTTGGCTCTGCCTCCTGATGTTCTCCCCCCCGCCCCCCTCTTTTTTCTTAACCTTAAATAAGGACAAGTGTGTTGCAGTGCGTTTTTGGTGAATTTAGGTGCGTTTTTGATGCGTTTTACAGCGTTCCAGTACAGTCCAGTGCAGAAAAATGCAGCATGTTCTACCTTTTTTTTTTTTTTTTTTTTTTTTTTTTTTTTACTGGAACGCACTGGAACTGCAAGCACTGGTGTGAACTATGCCATTGAAAACCATATAACCTACTTTCCATGCGTTTTTGATGCAGAAAAAAAAAAAACGCACTGGACGGCATGTGGTGTGAACTGTCCCTAAGTGTTTGCTAGTTGCGGTTCTTTTGAAGTTTGTCACTCTTTTTGTAATTTGGACTTTTTCGATGGCTATGCTGCCTTTCAGGGTCCCATGGAGCTCTGCCCTAGCCACCCTTATGGGCGCACTCCCGATTCCAGGCTCAGAATCGCAGGCCTCTCTAAATCCTAGGACTGCAAGCCAACCCCTGCCCCTCCTCCCGAGGCATGTAATATATAACATTTGAGGCCCGGTTCACACTGGTGCGATGCGAGAACCCTGCAAATCCACTGCATCGCACACCACTCGCACGGTAGTTCACACTGCCATATTCGAACTGCTGGGGAGTGTCATACAATGTTAATGACACCCCCAGTTCAGCATGCATATCGCACTGCGAACTGACGGTTTGGACATGAATAGGATCTCACAGGTGTGAACACCCGTGCGATCCGATTCTGGTCCGAACAAAAAAAGGGGTCCTGTGCGTGTTTGGACCGAATGCGGTGCGATATCAGCCATACTATCTGTATGGCTGACATCGCATCGCACAGACATCGCATGTGATGTGAGCAGCAGTGCGCTGCGAATCACATGCGATGTCTGCAATCGATCGCAGCAGTGTGAACCGGGCCTTAGCCCTGACATTGGGGGTTATGTGACAAGGCCGTGATGTGTACAGTTAACTGAAAATACAGGAAGGCTGAACTGACAGATTCGGAGGTGAATGGCATTTTACAGCTTCTAAATGCAATTAAATATGAATTTAATTTGGGGGGGGGGGGGGACTCTGTGTTTAAAGAAGAACTGCAGTCCGCTCACATAATTTGTAATAAAAACATCTTTGCCATTTTGAAGCTTCCCTCCAACCACTTTGCATATTATTTTATATATACTGTGATTCTGTACTTGCCAAATAAGCTGCAGAAATCTCCCTCCACTAAGTCTGGCTGCAGCCATTTTAACTGTGGGCAGCTGAAGCTGCTGCCTGTTCACTTCCTGGATTTACACAGACACACAAAGGCACACCTCCAGCTCTGCATTCTTCATTGGCCCTCTTATGACTCATCCCCCCCTCCCTTCCTGGCAAACTCTCATGAGAGTGAGAGAGCTGTCCATGATGTCATAAGCCTAGGCTAATGACCAGACAAGAAACAGGAAGTGGGCTGTATAAGGGATTTACTGACAGAAAAAAAATGTTTTACTATCCAAAGTTAAAACCACAACAAGGGCAGAAGATTTAATAGATGGAAAGATGAAAAAATGACTGAAGTTCTACTTTGTTTTTCTAATAGTCCTGAATAGATTCCTGCACATAAAGATGAGGGTTTAACCCTTTCGTTGCCAGACTCATTTTTTTGCTCAAGCACATTTAAAAAAAAATAATTTTAGACTTGAAGATTAATAACCCCCCCCCCCTGATATTTATTTTCTGAAAGCAGAGGCCCTGGAGAATAAAATGGTGGTCCAATTTTTTATGTTGCACAACACTTATGCAATGATTTATTAAATTCAAATAAACGTAAAGTGTTTGTAACCTTACTAAATAATGTCATTGCCACCCCCTCTCATGTACTGAGCCATAATGCACAGTGTAAGTGTTTTGTTTTTTTTTGTTTCTTTTTTTTTTTTTAAACTGAAGCCGCCTAAATACTTTCTTTCAGAGATCTTCAGGCCGGTCACCTGACTCCCAGACACTCTACACCTTCATTCCAGGGCTACAGTGGGAGGGGCCGAGATGTCCCTCTGACGTCAGCCAGGACGTCACGTGACTGCCGTGCTGGCCGCTGAGCCCCTCCCACTGTAACCCTGGTTTGGAGGTTTAGAGTGGCCTGGAGTCACATGACCAGCCTCAAGATGTCTGAAAAATGTTTTTGGGAGCTTTGTTTTTTTTAAAAAAAAAAAATACTTAAATGGTGCATTATGGCTGGATACAAGAGAGGGGCTGGCAGTGACATTTTTTTAAAGGTTTCATTCTCTCCTGACAGCGGCAGGAGAGGGGGGGGGAGGCACAGGCTGGGGGGGGGGGGGGGCACAGACACAGGTACATGGAGCAGGGAGGAGGAGAGGAAGACAGGAGGACATAGGAGAGCTGCGGATGATGGAGGCATGCAAACTGACCACGGCAATCAGGACTCAGTAGCCATGATTATTGTGGTCATTATAGAAAGGGGGACACAGGAACTGTCAGGATCAGCCAGGTTTTTTTTTTTTTTTTTTTTTTTTTTTTTTTTTACAGTTTAGACAGCACAAGCACTGTGCTGTTTAATCTGCTGTAGGGACCAGGAGCTAGTTCCTTCCTTCCTTCCTTCCTTCCTTCCTTCCTTCCTTCCTTCCTTCCTTCCTTCCTTCCTTCCTTCCTTCCTTCCTTCCTTCCTTCCTTCCTTCCTTCCTTCCTTCCTTCCTTTTTATTTTTATTTATTTTTTTTTAGGGGGGGGGATGGGTTACAAAACCCTTAAGCCTTTAGAGCCACTTTAATATTAGGGCACACATACGCATTTTTTATTACCCAATTTTTTTAGTAAAATATAAAAGATGAGGTTGTGCCGAGAAAAAAGATACCCAACATGTCAAAACCTTTTAAATGGTGTGCACTGACCACAAACTTCAGTAAAATAAATATTCCACAAGCGATGCTCTGGAAGCCCCTACAGGTAATAATTTTTTAGTTAATTGCAAATAGCCCTACGATTATTGCCTTCACCCTGGCATGTGCGGTGACATGAGTGTTTGTTTGGTTTCCACTGATGTTAATGGAGCGACAATCATACTATTGGGGGGGTCATTTCCACCTGAGCGCACAGTTGCTGAATTGCCTCCACCTGAAATCCAGCTTGTCAGATGTACACACACTCTGTAGTAGCTGAAAACGTGTGTAAAATAACCCCCCCCCCCCCCCCCCCCCCCGCCCCCGCGCTGCTCTCAATGACTGACATGCCAGTAGCAGCGAAAGGATTAATACTACCTTAAAGCAGGAGTAAACCCATCCATAAAACAGTTTCATTTCTGGCACATGCAGGAAAAAATGTAACGCTCCCATTGGTTGTGCTCTCAACCAAACTGTCAAACCATCCAATGGCTGGTGTCATAACTGATTACATGTGCAGCATCATGGCAGTTGTAGATTAAACGGAGGCAAAGATGTCCGCTTCCTCGGCTGAAAACAATAGGGGGATTTACTTACACTTTAAGTCTTGTAACGTGGTGGGTGTGTCTTTTTTTTTTTTGGAAAGGAATGAGAGAAGTCATGAGGGAGGCTGGTGTTGGAAAGAGCATCTTGCAATGCATGCTGTGTGCTGACTTAGCATAGGCCCTATAAGAGCTCCTGAACTCTGAAGTAATAGAAACGGAGAGGGGGGAAAGACTAATCACCAGTGTTGCTTGTGGTCACCCTGCAGCTGACCTTTCCCTTCCAGTCATCTTGGTAGAGAGGGGCATTTTCCTTATGTTGTCCCCCTTAAAAGTTGGAAAGGAAATTTATTCAGGAAGCATGGTGTGGATGAAGCGGAAGAAGGGAGATCCTTGTATTGCAGGTTCCCAGGTACGGCTTCCCCTCCAGCAAGGAGAACCGTGAGGAGCCTAGTAATGACATCAATAAATCTCACTCCCAAATCTGGTGAGACTAGCAGTCAGTCAGCAGTACCCTAGGTCTCTTACTACAGATGTACAACTATCGGTCTCAAGGCACTTATATCCCTCAGAATTGTAGATAAAAGGTCGCCTTTTTACTTTTTTTATTTATTTTTTTTTTTTCTTCAAGGTAATGCCTCTTCACAAATATTTCTAAATACTTGCACTTTAAAGTCCACATTAAAGTAGTAGTAAAGGCTGAATACAAAAAAAAAAAAATTAATTAAAAAAGCTCCCCCCCATGCAAGTCAATGGCACAATGTACTAGCACACTATGCAAGACTTCCCTTCAAGTGAAACCCTCCAGTGGCGCGCTGTCACCCCTGAAAGGGCTTTCATCTTCACGCGGTCTTCCGGCGGAAGCCCCTGGCTGTTTGAATGGCTGAGCTAAGATGACGTCATTCCCGCGCATGGGAGCTACTATTGTATATACAGTATGCTGTCCTTTTCAGAGTGCTGTGCCCATGAGCTGGTGATGTGATGGTAAGTGGATTCAAACATGCATGGGACAAACCTAGATCTATATTCGCACAAAAAAAAAAAAAAAAAAAAAAGTGTATAAATTGGGGGGTGGGGAAAAGTCTATAAATTTAAAAAAGGGGGGGGGGGATTGAAGGGGGCGGACCCGATGGACAACTTGGTCGTCTTTTTTTTTTTTCTGCCGTCACTCTTCTATGTTTCTATCACTCTCTGCTCTTTACAGTGAGGAAAATCAGAGCGCCACACCAGAATGGAGATCTGCATCCTATGCAAATGATACATCCACACCCAAATCTACTGCTGGCACTACCTGTGAGGTGTACAGTATATATGCCCTGTTCACTGCGTGCCAGCCAGTCTCCCCACATAAAGCTCCATACATTGGGACTGTAGTATTTTGGGGGAAGGTGGTAAAAATAATGGAGGTTTTAGTGGTCATCCAATTACACTCTATCCACTAGACATCAGTTTTGAAGGTAAACACAAGTCACCAGATGAGCTTGCACTCTTTATCTCCCATTACAATGACTTATTCCACAGTGCTGTACAATGAACTCTAAACCAGTCATAACACACAAAAAAGTCATGAATAAAATCCAAGAATAGTCTTATGAAGCATCCAATACTATAGTGGCGCTCCTGTCAATCATTACGAAACATGACCGGCATTCATATGTTGACCGTATGAAAAATTGATAGCTGACACTTTTGATTTAAAAAGTCTCCTTGAAAAGGTGGTTGATCCTAATCGATGTTGAATAGCGTGCACCATACACCAAGATCTACACCACGTGGGTCACATTCCCCTAGGTCAGGGATGGCGAACCTTGGCACCTCAGATGTTTTAGAAATACATTTCCCATGATGCTCAACTACACTGCAGAGTGCTTGAGCATCATGGAAAATGTAGTGCCAAAAACATCTGGGGTGCCAAGAGGTTCGCCATCACTGACCTAGGGGTTCGAACTCCCCATCATGAGGAATATCACAAGCCTTTAGTGATCAAAAGTGTCATCTGTTTTCCGGGGGTAGCTAGAGCTACAGGTCACTCTGTGGATAGTCAATCATGCAAAAGAAAAACTCCCGTTTAACCACTTTTATTGGTAAAAAAAAAACCCCTTTGAAAACACACTCACAATCAATAAAACAATCCAAGCATTATGATATAAAGCATTATCGCCGATCAGTAGGGGATTCAACTATCAGCCACACTGATTGCGTTAGTTGTGGCACCCTGTCAGTGACACGCACACGTTGCGTCTTGATGCGTTTCGTCATTATGACTTAGTCCGAGTCGGGGTGGTGGATTCCCCTACCGACCGGTGATGACACTTTTTTTTTTTTTTTTTTTTTTTTTATCTAAATGCTTGGATTGTTTTATTGATTGTAAGTGCGTTTTTCAAAGGTTTTTTTTTTTTACCAACTATCCGCCACGCCGATTGCGCTGGTTGTGCCTCTGTCAGTGACACGCTCACGTTGCGCTCTGACGCGTTTCGTCATTACAACTTCGCCATGCCACTCCACTCTTCAATTCTACTCTTCCGAATACTCAGGGTTCTCCAGTTCACGCTATCTCCTCCCAGGATGAATGATTTATAATTCTGTCTTTATAATCTGGGTGAGTTTTATCCCAGAGGTTGGCATGTCCTTGCACAGCTGCAATCAACTGATGTTGTGTGACCTCCCTCCTGGTCACGTCTGAACGTGTGGCTCTCTCCTAGAAAGATGGAGACGATGGACGGGGTCAAAAGATACTTCTTGTAAAGCCAGGAAATGATGTACAGTGACAACACACCTTCTCTCTCTTTTTTTTTTTTAGTGTAAAAAAAAAAAAAAAAAGCATTGAAACCTGACGTTTAAAAGAGATAAGAGGAGTTTAGGAGAGACTGATGTTTTTACCAACTCCTAAACTTCTCCAGAAAACGTGATAGAGAAGGTTTTTTTTTTCTGCCTCTGAACGTCCCTGACAGAAAACGCCTATAGTAGTCATAATGTGTAAAGACACATAGAACACAATAGAAGTGCTTCTAGAGGCAGGTAAAAAAAAAATCAAACGCCTGTAGAATCAACATGTTTTTTGTTTTGTTTTTTTTTTTTTTAAGTCCAATGTGCATGGAACCTTAGGATCAACCACCGTTTTAAAGAGACTTTTTAAATCACAAAGTGTCAGCTATCAATTTCTCATATGGTCAACATATGAATGCCGGTCATGTTTCGTAATGATTGACAGGAGCGCGGCTATAGTATTGGATGCTTTATAAGACTGTGTTCTTGGATTTTATTCATTACTTTTTGTGTGTTCTTTCATGTATTTGATATACAGCGGCTGCTTTTATATTGTAGAGATATATATATTTTTTTTTTATTGTGTTCATGTTATTTAATTTTTATATTTATTTCTGTCACATTGCTGTATATGGTTTATGATCATATGTGACTCGGGTTGCATATGAGCGCTGAGCAGTGTTGTAAGGCCTGAAAATTTACTAGAAGATTTCTAAACCAGTCGTGTCCATCTTTGCACTGGAGAAGCTTACACTCTAAAGTCCCCCACAGTCCTATTTTACAACATTTTGACTCTTCTATAAAGTCTGTGTCTGGGCAGAAGTGGGGAAGGTGATTCACAAAATAAAGGTCCATCATGTCAGACTATAAATAATGGCTTTTACCAGTTATAGGATTATACTAATTTCTCTTTTCTTCTGACCTCCAGGATGGACCGTTTCTTCCACTGGGAGATGTGCGGGACCCTCGGCCACAACGTATGTGGAGTAAACCACGAGAAGTGTCCCTTCCCATCCCCAAATTCAAGGTAATGGGCGACTTGATATTAGGGTTACACCAATACTGGTATCGGTACCGATACTAAGCATTTTTTGCCAATATCGGTACTGCAATGTTCCGATACCTGAAACTGATACTTTCAGGCTCAGTTCTTTCAACTGTCGGAGGGATTCCCCCACTGACAGCTGGAATGTAAAAAAAAAAAAAAAAAAAAAAAAAAAAAAGAAAAGCTGGCAATTACCAGTTAAAGTGGTTGTAAACCCACATAGAAAAAAAAAAGGCCTAAAAGACAATGGCATAATGAGCTAGTATGCATAGCATACTAGCTTATTATCTAATACTCACCTGTGATCGAAGCCCCCGCTGCGGTGCCCGTACACAGCACTGGCCGGCGACATCGCTCCTGGAGTTACTCCTGGGTATCACGGGCTCTGGCGCTGTGATTGGCCAGAGCCGCGATGACGTCACTCCCGCGCATGTGCTGCTGGTAACAGCACACTCACTAAAAAAACGGCACATACCTGTAAGTGCCAGAGCACGTACTAGGTACGTGCTCTGGCACAGAAGAGGCGTTCTGCCGCCCTACAGCTAAGTGATGCAGTCGGCAAGCGATTAATTAAACAAGCTGAAGTTGGAAGCTGATTGGCTGCAATGCACAGCTGCACCAGATTTTGCACTCTCCAGTTTTCATAAATCAACCCCAGTGTGTCCGGATTACAAAACGCCTCCCCTCTTCTCCATTACCATGGGGGAAAGGGAAGGGGGGAGGTTGTGTAGTCAACAAAGAAACCTGCGAACAATGTAACTGATACCATTCTGTGCTCTCTGCTGACTTATCAACTCACTGGTTTTCCAGGTATTTCCCACACTGACAGAAGGAGGCAAGATAATGGGATGCATCACTGTCTAGTTCCAGGCAGGGGGCAGGGAGGTGACCAGGCTTATTGCTAAACTACAGCTGAGAAAATTCATGTCAGCAGCCCAGCTGTGCTGTCTTCTTCACTCCTCTGCTGGTCGGAGGGGCTGACTGGGTGCTGTACATGGCTTTTTGAAAACATGACTGCACCCTACCGCAGCACACCTCTCAAGAACCCTTATTATTGATGCAAGCAGTGGGCGGATCTTGGGAGGTGTTATGTGACTATCAAAATGCTTGCTGGAGCGGACTTTCCTAGGAAGGCCGCAGTGGCATGCCGACCACTCTTGGTGGTATCCACATGTGATGCTGAAATCCAGTGATTGAAAGGGAAGAGCAATGAACAGTCAGGTTGGGCTGGAAAGGATTATATGATGCTTGACGCCCTCCAGCCAGGAAATGTGGCTGGCCCACTGACTTGCTGCAACTTCTAATGCACATTGTGAGAAGCTCACAGTGTGCAGTGAAATCTGAGTTGGCAATTTCAGTCCAGGAGAGGAGCTGGTACAACTGTGCAAGACTAAAGGGAAGGCCAGAGGCAAGCTTTAATCTCTCCTCCTCTCTCCCACCAGTACGATAAGTTCTACATCGGACAGCTTCCCCAGAAAGAGGTCACGTTTGCCCATCTGAATGACAACATCCGCGAGCCCTTCCTGACAGACATGTGCCGCAAATTTGGGAACGTGGAAGAGGTGGAGATCTTGCTGCATCCAGAGACCCGCAAACACCTCGGCCTGGCCAAGGTCCTCTTCTCCAGCTCTCGGTCAGCCAAGGAGACCGTCGCTCACCTTCACAACACATCCGTGATGGGCAACATCGTGCATGCTGAGCTCGACCTGCTAGGTAACCATAGAAGAGAATGTTGTTGATTTTGGGAGGATGTCCTCTATGATGATTTATGTAACCGGGAAATATTGTGTCTCTGACAGGTCAACAGCGGAAAAAATATTACGACTTAGTTGTGAGTGGCTCCTACAATGCCCAGACAGTTCCCACCAGTGGTAGATGGGCGCAAGAGAGGCTGCTGCCCGAACAGGTGAGAAATTCCATCTTCCGCGGACTCGTCTCTTCCCTGCACTCCCTCATCACCCTGTTCAGCAGATATGAAGTATATAAACCTAGTTCGCTTACCTGCAGAAGCCTCCCCTTTACATATGTTTTGATCCATCACCCTAAAGCTTAGCCTGATTGGTCAATAGGATTATGTATTGGGTAGGAAGAGGTAGGCATGCTTTTTCAAGAAAATGTCTTTTGAAAGAAGGGGCACGTCATACTATAACAGTAAATTTATGTTCCTTGTGCTGATTATGTTATTTTTAACTAAACTTGGGCTTTAATGCAGTTTACCAGCATGTCTCGCCAGGAAGAATTACTCGCTGATTTGTAATAATCCGTTTTATCTCTAGGCTGATAGTCGGAGGCGCTTGTCCAGCGACACCACTGCTTTCCAACCTGGAAACGGGACCCCATCGTCTCAAGATTCTGGATCTCTGTACAGCCAGTATACGCCATCCCTGTCCTCCTCCCAGGGCACCCCGTACACTCCCAGATCTGGCACCCCCTTCTCTCAGGACTCTGCCTACTCCAGCAGGTACAGGGGCCACAACCACAGCAAACTTCACACAAGGGCGTTCTAGGTGCTTGCAATGAAATTTAGTGCTTCAAAGGGCGTTGACCTGTGTTGTTTTTACCTTTTTTGTTAATGAATAAATTAGTTCTATTACTTAATAGCTGATCTCCATGTTTCCTTTCACTTTAACTAGTTTGTTTGGACCAAGCTGGTCCAAACAAACTCTTTCATTCACTAAGTACTGCAGTGTCTCTTAGCACTGTATGTACTGCATTTAGCTTTAGCTATAAAGTACACAGTGCTGGGTCCAGACTTCTCGTCTCACACCCGGAACAATGCAGAGTTGGTCTGAGCAGTGCTCAGCCATTCATAGGCAGCTTTGTATTCTGCGACTGAATACAAAGCTTCCTCTGATTGGAGCAGGGGTGTGCTGATGACATCACACTCTCTCAGCCAAACAAAGGAAGCTTTGTATTCACAGAATATACAGCTGCCAAAGAATGGCTGAACGCTGCTCAGACTGACTCTGCATTGTTCTGGGTGTGAGAAGGACCGGGACCTGAAGACACTTGCAGTACATACAGTGCTTAGAGTCAGTGCAGCACTTAGTGAAGGAAATTGTTTGTGTGGACCAGCTTAGTTTAAACTAACTATTTAAAGGGGTTGTAAACCCTTAAAAAAAAATTCCAAAAAAAAAAACCCTGCAAAGGCATAATGCGCTAGTATGCATAGAATACTAGCTTATTATGAATTACTTGCCTGAGATCAAAGCCCCCGCAGCGGTCCTCGTTCACCGATCCGGCGGCCGACATCTCTCCTGGGGGTTACTTCCGGGTATTGGGGCTCCGACGCTGTGATTTGGCCGGAGCCGCTGTGAAGACACTCCCGCGCATGCGCGCAGGAGCCGCCGGTAGCGGCACAGTCTAACTGAAGCAAGGGCATGTACGTCCCTTTGCTTAACTGCGCATGTGCCGGTGACATTGGCACATGCAAATACAGGGATATCTCCTAAACAGTGCAGGTTTAGGAGATAACCAGTGTAGCTACAGGTAAGCCTTATTTATAGGCTTGCCTGTAGTATAAGGTGGTTGTAAAGGGTTTACAACCACTTTAAAGTGAAAGGAAACATGGAGATCAGCTTTAAAGTAGAGAAAGTTACATGGATTTCTTGAGATCTTCTTCAGTGTGAGACATCTGTGCCATCCTTGCTGTGATTCTGCCCAGTTTGGCATATGGTGTGTTCTAATCTTGCTCCATAAGGTCCCTTTCACACTGAGGCGGTTTGCAGGAGGTATTGCGCTAAAAATACCGCCTGCAACGGGCCCCTAAACAGCCTCCGCTGTTTGTTCAGTGTGAAAGCCCGAGGGCTTTCACACTGAAGCGGTGCGCTGGCAGGATGGTGAAAAAAGTCCTGCAAACCGATTCTTTGGAGCGGTGAAGGAGCAGTGTATTCACCGCTCCTAAACTGCTCCTGCCCATTGAAATCAATGGGACAGCGCGGCTATACCGCGGCAATACCGTGGCTATAGCCGCGCTGTACGAGAGATTTTAACCCCTTTTCGGCCGCCAGCGGGGGTTAAAACCGCACCGCTAGCGGCCGAATACCGCTGCAAGAACGACGGTACAGCAGCGCTAAAAATATCGCTGTTGTACCGCCGACGCCCCCACCGCCCCAGTGTGAAAGGGGCCTAACTGATAAATCCAGCAGGGATGGTGAGATCACCTCATAATGGCTACAGCAGGTTACAGACCTGGGTGCAGGGATGGTGGGAGCGTCTCATTATTATTGGTACAGAAGGTTACGGACCTGGGAATTGGGTGCAGGGATGCTTGAAACCCCCTCATAATAGGCACTGCAGGTGTACAGACCCGAGAACTCTGCTCAGATGTTGGGAGCCCCTCATAATGGCAATGGTAAGTGTGCAGACCCGTGAACTCAGTGCTGTGGTTTCAGCAGTGGTGTTCCTAAGAGATATATATTCTTCTATTTGGTAGCTTCACTTTCTAACACACAGTGAAACTTCAATTAAATTGACCTTGTGTTAAAGTGATATTAAATATTTGCTTTTATGTTTTAGTTAGGGAAGTTTAAAGTTGCATAATATGTATAGTCTTCCTCCTTGAAAATGCATCTTGGTTATTTTTACGGGTCCCAGAACCTCTACCCCTGTCTTCCTGTGTGAAGGTGTCTTTTTTTTAGCTTAGCTGGCTGCTAAAGAGACGCTTGTGCATGCACGCTCCCAGCTGGTGCTGTGTTTGTCCATTCAAACACATAGTGCTCAGCAAGCTACACACTGCTCCCCCTTCTTAAGAAATTGACAGCTGTGGGAGCCTATTGCTTACCTACCCTGAGTCTCTCCTCTACAACCTTGAAGTTTGGCCAATTGGGCATATCTTCCCAGAGCCTGTGGTGGTAACAACGAATCAAGAAAAGCATTACTTTCTAAGTGCCTTATGTCCCCCCCCCCCCCCCTTCACACTGCAACACAGCTGACATGGACATGAAGCATTTTATCGCAGTGCACTGGAAGGCACCACACAGTGGTCTCAGGATGGGGAAGCCGGTCCTGCCAGCTACCTATCTTTAGTCTAGACCGAGAGCTGTCTTTGATTGCTCAGTTTCTGTGCTGGGAGTGTGCTCTCAGCACAGAAACATTGGCTGCCCAGCAACACATGTGTGGGTGTTAAAGCCCATCCTTATGCCTCCGAACATGTGTTTTGCAGGAAGCAACAGGTTAAAATGTACATGTGTTTGCTGGTTATTCCACTTGCACTGCCTATGATTATGCTGTCATTGGACAAATCGCAGGCAAAATCTGAGGAGCCAATCGCAGTGGTTGTGTGCTGTGAGCCAATCACACCAGTAAACACTAGTAAATAATAATCAAGCCTTCCCCTTCCTTATACAGCGATTAAGCAGTTTGCTGAAAGATTTATGACTTTTTTCATCTTGCAGCAGAGTGCACATGCAGTACATTTCGAGGCCATTCATTCTTGTGCGATTTGTCATGCAACTTTGGACATCAAAGTTGCATGACAAATCGCGCACCGTTCTTTTTATTGGCACCCATTCAAATCACTGCGACTTTGAAAATGTGCCTGTACTACTTTTGGTACAACTTTGATCCAGAGAATGTAAAGTTGAATCAAAATCGCAACCAGAGTTGCCCTCCAGAGTTGCACTGGGAATGTGAAAGGAGCCTGATTATTTATTTATTTATTTATTTTTTTTGTGGCGCTACTTGATCGGCATATCCACTCTCTGTTTATATTAGAATTTGCTAATCCAATACAGAGAGATTTGCCCCTGGTAAAATAGAGCCGAACCCATGACGAGCTCAGAAAGGTGACATCAGTGCACACTTGGAAGGCTTTGCCTATTGTCTGGGGTTGTGGGACGGGTTATGCTACATTTGTGTTTGGCTCACGACACATGTAACTATTTTATTTTTAACTATATAGATATATAATGTGTGTGTGTGTATATGTGATATATACTTTTTTTTATATATATATATATATATATATATATATATATATATATATATATATATATATATATATATATATATATATATATATATATTAGTGTATGTTTTTTTCTAATGCATTCTATGCATGCATAGCCGCCTGTGTGCAGCATCCCCTCCTAATACTTACCTGAGCCCCATCTCTATCCAGTGATGTCCATGAGTCCCTCGGCCGTCCGGGACTCTCCCTCCTGATTGGCTGAGACACAGCAGCGGCGCCATTGGCTCCTGCTGCTTCAAAGTCAGCCAATCAGGAGAGAGAGATGGGGTGGAGCCAAACCCCAGCTCTGTGTCTAAATGGACTCACGGAGCTGCAACTCTGCTCTGATGCCCCCTTAGCAAGCTGCTTGCTGTTGGGGTACTCAACAGGAGGGAGGGGCCAGGAGAGCCGAAGAGGGTCTGGGCTGCCCTGTGCAAAACCACTGCAACAGAGCAGGTAAGTATGACTTTCGTTTTTTATTAAAAAAAAAAAGAATACTTTACAATCACTTTAAAATGCACGGTGATTATGAAATGCCAACAAAAGACGCTCTATTGGCATCAAAAAAGGACGTTAAAATCATTTAGGTACAATGGTGCATGACTAAGTTAAATGTCAGTCAAACTTTAATAGCACTGAAAAACGGCCTGGAAAGTAGCGGGGTTGAAATATGTTGGTAAAGAGACCCTGTCGCCTTATTCATGCAGGGCAAAGTGAAAGCATCTCTGTAAAGGACATCCCCCGACCTCTTATACTCACCTTACCTGTGCTTCTTCGCAGTTCATTTCTCCTTTTACAGCTGACAAGAATACCCAACACCGGGTATGTGGGAGTATGTGACCTAGTCCCTTGTGATGGTGCCTGGGCCTAGCAGCCAATTGCTGGGCCAGTGTACTGTCACATGACCCGAAGATCTGGCACAGCCGAACTCAGTTCCGGCTGTGGATGAGCAAGGAGCTGCAAGGGGTGCCGCAGGTAAGGTGAGTATAAAGGGTTTGGGGAATGGTGTTTGCAGAAGAATGCCTTTTTTTGAAGGTGACAGGGTCTCTTTTTTTTTTTTTTTTTTTTTTTTTTAAAGTCCAACTCCAGACACATTGGGGGAGATTTAGTAAAAGTGGTGCACACAGAATCTGGTGCTGCTGTGCATAATAACCAATCGGCTTCCAGGTTTTATTGTCAAAGCTTAAGTGGACAAGCTGAAGATGGAAGCTGATTGGTTATTATACACAGCTGCACCATTTTTACTAAATTCCTCCATTTATTTATTTATTTTTTTATTTATCACATAACAGTGTCAATTTGTTAGTATGTCACAATCTTTCTAAGCTCTGCAGAGAGCTTCTAATATGTACAGTGGACAGCCGGATGTCCAGTGTTGTGCTTCAATCTCCCTCGCTCTGCTGGTCCATTCATAAAGCAGGGTGCAGGGATGATGTCAATGGAGCAGCAAAGTGAGGAGGGCTGAGTCACAACAGTGAAGCTGGTGTAGATTTTAGGCACCATTCACATGCAGTGGGGATCTGGAAGTGCGTCCTTTCCACTGTATGTATCTGGAGCCTTCAGCGGAGCTTGGAGAGATCCTGATGTAATAACAAGCTGACATTATTTATGTGACCAAGCTCTAAAAATGCTGCTTCTGGAGTTGGGCTTTAATGTATGGGGGGCAGTGCTAAGGTGATCATTTATGTATGTTGTTTTTTTAATTGGCTGTTTGTCTCACAGGCAGAGTACCCCCAGCCATTCCAGCACCCATGACACCTCAGGATACAAGTCACGGCGGCAGGAGAACAGCTCTGGAGACTCCTACTCGCGGCGCTCTGGACACCACTATTCTTCAGCTTCCTCATCTTCTTCACAGCACGATAGCAGTCACCGGAGATACCACAGGCACCAACATCGAACCTCTCCTCAGTCCTACCGGTCTCGCCACCGGAAACCTCCCCCGCCCCCAGAGGAACCACCTTTACACCGCTTTCCTGGGACGCCTCCCCTGCCCACACCTCCGCCACTTCCGCCGGACGATCCTCAGACTGACCGGGACTATCGACTGCATCCCCCACTGCCTCCTTCTCCACCATCTTCTTCTTCACTGCAGCCCCCGCCGCCACCTACTGAGAGCTGGGAGCCACCGCCTCCACCTCCCCCGCTTCCGGCTTGTTCCCCTCCCCCTTCCCCAGCGCGTTCCTGCTCCCCGCTCCCGGATGGAGTCTCTGAGAGCCTGCCTTTCACACAGCACAGCAGCAGTCTAGACTCGCGTATTGAGGCGCTACTAAAGGAACAGCGCTCTAAATTCTCCTTCCTGCCTTCTGACACAGAGGAGGAGGATGAAGGGACGGCAGATGGGGCCACACAGGAGACCACGGTCCAGGAAGAGATTGCCCCACCTATGCCCACGCATGGGCCATACACTCCTCCTCCACCTGCCAATTTTGAGGATGTGTCCGCCGAGGCCTTCCTGAGGTTTGGAGATATTGGTAGGACGGCCAACGGGCAGGAACGGGTAAGAGGAAATATTTTTTTAATTCTTGACCGCTTATTTGAACAGGTGCAGTCCAGTAATTCCAACCAATTACGGTTTAAGTTAAGCTATAGTCTCCAAAAGTGTGTAGACTTATATGGCTATGTAATCATTGTAAGGTGAATGATCAGTGTTGTCTAGTATACACTTGGATTTTTCTGTTCACCGTAAAATCCTTTTCTCTGAGTTCATTGAAGGACACAGCCAAACTTCCTCACGGATGGGTTTGATGCTGCCACCTTCAGGAGCAGGAAGCTAGGTGCAACTTAAAACTACAAGCATGTCTAAGGGGTGGCCTTCTGGTGGTGGCCCCCCTATCTTTTTGTAAAGTCAAAAGTTATATCCCTCCCCCTCATTCCTTTAAATATGTTTTTGTGGTTTGAGAGATTTCACATCCCTTCCTGTCCTGAAGTAAGGGAAAAATTTCCCCAATAGACATTACAACCTGACAGGCTCTAACTCTTACCCTGCCCTGTTCAAAATCAAATAAAGGGTTAGAGCAGGGGGGGTGTCCAACCTTTTTGATCTTCATGGACCACATTGGAAAAAGAGGAATTGGGCCGCACATAAATTACACATACAATAAGGATGGCTGATGAGCAGAAAGTCGGGCAGATCACAAGTTGGCGATCTGAGTAATAAAACTATTTTTTATTTATTATTATAAAAGAAAGGCATCATTGTACGTCGGTATTTTGACAATAAATACCATTATTATGGCAGCAGCTAGCTGCCATAACCCCGGTGTTTTCAACAACGGCGGACGGTTCTCTTTATGATAAAGGTGGTCTCTGCGGTGGATTCGCCACAAGATCACTTTTATCGGGGGCGGAAGTGGGCCACTGCCGCCTCGCTTTGGTCGTTTCCACCGGTTTCCGGAGCCGTCTGTAGCGGTGGAGACCATCGCTTCCTCTCCCCTGACAGGCCTGGAGCCGAGTGAGGGAAAGTGGGGCGCCCCCCCCCCCCCCCCACTTGGCTCCCTAAGGGTCCTTTCACACTGGGGCGGGGGCAGTATGCGGCCGATATCGGGGCGGTTTTACCCCCCGCTAGCGATCGAGAAAGGGTTAAAAACCCCGCAAAGCGCCTCTGCAGAGGCGCTTTGCCGGCGGTATAGCCGCGCTGTCCCATTGATTTCAATGGGCAGGAGCGGTGAAGGAGTGGAGTGTATACCGCTCTTTCAAAGATCAAAGATGCTGCTAGCAGGACTTTTATTCCCGTCCTGCTAGCGCACCGCTCCAGTGTGAAAGCCCTCGGGGTATTAACACTGGAGACAAAGCAGCGGCACTTTCGAGTCGGTTTGCAGGCGCTATTATTAGTGCAATAGCGCCTGCAAACCGCCTCAGTGTGAAAGGGCCCTAACATTGGATGGCGGAAGCGACGTCAAACGTCACTTCCGCCCAATGGTCTTAAAGGGGCATTTTTTTTTTTAAATTGCGTTTAAGTGTAAATGTGAGATCTGAGGTCTTTTTTTTTTTTTTAACCTCAGATCTCATATTTAAGAGGTCCTGTCATGCCTTTTTTATGTTTTTTTTTCTATTACAAGGGATGTTTACCTTCCTTGTAATAGGATTAAAAGTGCCCCAAAATTATTATTTTTTTTTTTTAAAAGGACAGTGTAAAAATAAAAAAATAAAGTAAAATAAGGGGGAGGGGGAAATGTAAAGCACCCCCTCCCGCCGAGCTCTCGCGCATAAGCGAACGCATACGTAAGTCGCGCCCGCATATGAAAACGGTGTTCAAACCACGCATGTGAGGTATCGCCGCAATCGTTGGAGCACTAGACCTCCTCTGTAACTCAAAACTGGAATGGAGATTTTTAATGGTTTAAGTTTGTCACCATTCCATGAGCGGGCTCAATTTTGAAGCATGACATGTTGAGTATCAATTTATTCAGGGTAATAAAAAAAGAAAAAAAAAATAGGGCTAACTTTACGGTTGTCTTATTTTTTAAGTCAAAGTGTATTTTTTCCCAAAAAATTGTGCTTCTAAGACCGCTGCGCAATGTGTGTTTTGGGGGTTCGAAGTAATTTTTTTACCAAAAAAAAAAGATTTTAAAGTTCAAAAAGAGGCTCGGTCCTTAAGTGGGTTAACACTGTATTTGATAAACTAACACATCAATATCTGGTTGGGTGGATGTAGTAGTAAGGATTCTCGAGGTGCTCATCAGATATTTTGGTTCTAGTTTTGCCCTTCGTGTGCTTCATCCTTGAGAATAGTTGCTCACAAATATACTGTAGCAGCTGCCCAACATTGATGACGTGAATGAGGTGTGATTATGAAGAGTGGGAGATTTTTCTTTTGAGAAGATAAAATTTATACAAGTCCAGTAAAGAAACACGGTCACATTTTTCTTCGGCTGTATGTGTTCACCAAGTGTAAACTCATTTTCTACAAATTTTTAAATAAGTTTATGATTTTGTGTTGGGCCACATTCATAGCCGTCTTGTGCCGCTGGTTGGACACCCCTGGGTTAGAGTGGTTGTGGGGTTTTTGTTGCCATTTGTGTCACCTTTTTATGGGAAATTTCCCTCCACAGGACAGGAAAATCTGTCCAATTGGGACACAGACAAAAACACATTTTAATAGGGTGAGAAAGGGTTTTTAACTTTTTAGGCTTCATGTACACTGCTGCTGGTAAACAGACTTTTAGGAGCAGTTGGGCATTTTTTTTCAACTGCCCCTGAACTCTCCTCTATGTTATCTTATCAGGACATGTACACAGGGGCATTTATAGTCGTTTCTAGGCAGTTGCGTCTAGAAGCATTTTTTGGAAAGCAAAAAAATTCATTCAGGACTGATGTTTGCATCACCTGTAATAGCGTGTAAACACGGTAACTCATGTTTAGCCGCGTTTCGTTTACAGGCGTTTTAAATGTTTGACTATTTGGGGAAAAAAACGCGGCTGGTTCAGGAGAGGTTGTAAAACGTCCCATGTACATTAAAGTGGAGGTCCGCCAAAAAAAAAAAAAAAAGAATTTTAAAAGCCAGCAGCTACAAATACTGCAGCTGCTGACTTTTAATATATGGATGCTTACCTGTCCAGGGAGCCCGCGATGTAGGCAGCCGAAGACGATCTGTCCATCGGCTCTCGGCTGCTGCCGCCGCCATCCTCGGTAAGGGAATCGGGAAGTGAACCAGTGCGGCTTCGCTTCCTGGTTCCCTACTGCGAATGCGCGAGTCGCGCTGCGCATCCTCACTGGTTCCTTCTGTCTCCCAGAAGACAGCGGGGGAGGACAGAGTAAGCGCTGGAAGTGGCGTAGGTCACCACGAACGCTGCGGTGATCTATGCCAGGAAGTGGGAGCAAATACCTGTATTAGACCGGTATCTGCTTCCTCCTCCCCCCCGAAAGGTGCCAAATGTGACACCAGAGCGGGGGGGGATTCTAAAAAGTGGAAGTTTCATTTTTGGGTGGAACTCCACTTTAAGCCTTAGCAATTGTTTTTTTATTTTTTGGTGTCTGCGGTGACCTCCTCCACCCTTATTTCTTGTCCTGGTGTCATAGAAACAGGAATTTAAAGGGTGAGTTCACCCTTTCAGAAGAAAATTAACTAATGTCATACAGCCTCCCCACCCCCTGTATTTGCTGTACTTACCTGAGTGGGTGATGAGCTATCACTGCCCATGCAGCCAATCCAGCACTGCAGAGATTTGAAATTCCTGCTTTTTTTTTTTTTTCCCCTTCTTTCTGCAGCACTTCCAGGACAGATCAGGGAGATGCTCTCAGCTGGTGCTGACCAATCAGAATCGCTCTGATCCATCCTGGAAATGCTGCAAAAAGAAGAGCAGGAATTTTAAAATCCCCGGACTGTTGCATGGGCACTGACCGTTCATTACTCACAGAGATGAGTACTGCGGGGACTGGGGGAGGGTAAGTTCACCTTTTAATTTTTTTTCTGAAAAGGTGACCCAACTGTTTTAATGTAGTGGTGCACTGAAATGAAAGTTTCGGTACCGAAAATGTAGGATGCCCTTGGCTAAAACTGAAATTGAAAAAAAAAAAAAAAAATCTCTTTTTATAAATAATTGTATTCGGCTTTTTGAAGCAGTGTCCAAAATCCTGCTTGCTGCATTTTTGGTGCATATTTGGCAAATTGCACCAAAAACGCACCTCCCCATTGAAATGTATTGAAAACGCAGCAAGAACGCATCTCAAATGCCTTTTTGGCCGATAATTTTTGGCGGCTGAAATTTCGGTGCATCACTAAGTTCATGTAAAATCTTCCCATTGGGGGGAAAGGAGGAGGGGGGAGGTGTGTCAGATGGGAATAACAAAAATATAACAGATGGGTTCATCTCTCCTACACTTTTTCCAACAGTAAAAAATACGTGTTGCTGGAATTACACTTTAATGAAGTCCTAAAGGCTTTTTATTGCAAATATTTTTTAGTTTTTTTTCTTTATCACAGTTTTACTTTGACTGACTAAACTAGAACTAAAAGCAGAACTTTTTTTTGTTCATTTTGGATAGAGTTTATAAACCCCTATCAGTTTTTTTGCTATCTGTGTTCATTAGGGAGGTTTATCTTCACTTCCTGTCCCATAGTCAAAACAGGAATTGAGAGGAAATCCCTGCAAATTTATGGGAATCCCTTGGGGGGGTGGGGGATGGGCAGCTGCTGTTATCGGCAGTGTGTCTGACAGGTCCTGGATACAAAACCCGCTCCCCCCACACCCTCCCGTGCTGCCAGGGGGTTGGCTGCTTTGCTGTGGATAGGCTGCTAAGATGTGACATCATCAGCGTGGCACCTCCCAGCTTCCCTCTCGCTGTTTTACATTAGAATTCCTTCCACCACATAGCCTGCGTAGCAGCGGGCGGGGATCGGAGAGCTGAAGTCAGCTCAAACAGTGACAAGAGGCAAATGGACATAAATCTGCAGACATTAATGTACAGGAGACTCTGCTGGGGACACTGAAGGGGGAGAAAAGTCTGCCGGGGACACTGATGGGGACAACTCTGATGGGGACAACTCTGCCGGGGACACTGATGGGGACAACTCTGCCGGGGGACACTGATGGGGGCAACTCTACCGGGGATGCTGACAGCTTCCCTCTCGCTGTTTTACATTAGAATTCCTTCCACCATATAGCCTGCGTAGCAGCGGGCGGGGATCGGGAGGTGCAGGAGAGCTGAAGTCAGCTCAAACAGTGACAAGAGGCAAATGGACATAAATCCGCAGACATAAATGTACAGGAGACTCTGCTGGGGACACTGATGTGGACAACTCTGCTGGGGACACTGAAGGGGGAGAAAAGTCTGCCGGGGACACTGATGGGGACAAGTCTGCCGGGGACACTGATGGGGACAAGTCTGCCGGGGACACTGATGATGGGAATGATGATTCATTCATTTATACATAACAGATTTTTTTTTGGCAGCCAAATACTTGTAAAATCTACAATGTGGCCCTTGTGTTGAAAAGTTTGGAGACCCCTGATCTAGACTCTATGCAACGCTAAAAAAAAGTTTTGCATTTGGTTCTACTTTAAATACAGTTTATAACATAAGTGGCTGTTGTGTTTGGGACCACCACATGTTGGCTTTAGTTTTCTGGAAGTGTATATTAGAGATGATTCCCGGGCGGGGTCCGCTGGGTTTTATGAGGGGTTGGCTTTACTCCGCATTCAGGCCAGTGTTGTACATGATGGAAGTGATGATACCCGGCTATGTAGTAACGCCATTCTATCTTGCTGTTTCACCAAAGTGCTGCTCTGGCACACTCCGCCCAAGCCGTCGTCATCAACGTCCTACCATTGATCGTATCGTATGGGATCGTATATACTAGTGCCCTGTTGTCACCCCTGGCAGAGGAGGGCGCAGTAGAGATGAAGTATCTGGGCTGCCGGAGCACCATACTCGCACTGAGCAGAGATTTGCACTTTTTTGTTTTAACATTGTTTTCTTCCTGACAAGTGGATCAGCTTTTTTGTTATGCATTGGTTTTTCAGTATGGTGTTCTCTGAAGACGTCACTGTAAATAAAAGTGCCCCATTGCAAGCATGTTTGTGGGCTCACTCTATCTTCTTTATACCTCCATTTAAAATGTTGCTACTTAGCCTGGGTTCTCACTTTTGCGATGTGGGAACCCGCGCGATTCCAGTGCCGGTGCTCTGCTGAGAAAGTTCCGCTCAGCGGATAAGGACCCCCCTCTAAGGTGAATAGCTGAAAATCAGCTGTACAAGGCGCCTGTAATAGGACCCTCGCGGGCTCGCTTCGCTCGCCACGCTTCGGGCACGGCCTCGCTTCGCTCGGCTCTTTTTTTATTCCCCCTCTAGGTCCACTTGGATGGTGGGGAAGGAACCTGGACCTAGGGCGCAGGCGCCGTGTACAGCTGATTGAAGATTTTGAGCTTCGGCTATCTCCGGCGGCTGATAGTAGTTTGTACTGCGCAGGCGCTGCACCTGCGCAGTACAGGGGGAGAACTTATCCGCCGAGGGAACTTTCCCGGCAAGACACCGGTTCCCGCATCGCATATCTCCCCGCAGGCAGTTCACACTGTTCTCTGCGAACCGCTGCGGGTGTCGGTACAAAGATAATGGCAACCCCCAGATCGGTTCACAGATCGCAATGCCAACTGTGGATTCGGACAGGTATCACATCACATGGGGGTGAGAACACCCATGCAAACCGATTCTGCTGCAGGGGAAAAAAAAGGTCCCTGCACCTTTTTTGTGCAAATCCAATGCAAATTCATTCATACAAACTGTATGGCTGAGTTCCATTGCACAGACTTTGCATGTGATCCGCACAGCAATGCGATGTCTGTGTTCACATATGTGTGAACCCAGACTTAAAGTAGAACTATAGGCAAAACTTTTTTTTTCATTTTGGATACAGTAATGGAGGGGTACAACCCCTGCCAGATTTTTTTTTTTTTTTTTTTTTTCGCCATCTGTGTCCCATTGGGGAGATTTTCCTTCACTTCCTGTCCCAAAGCCAAACCGGAAGAGAGGAGGAAATATCTGCAAATTAAGGGAATTCCTTGGAGACCCCCCAGGTCACCAGAACTAGAGTCCTCATTGGAAGATTTTTATTTTCTGGGGACAACCCAAAATGTGGGATTTTCTTTTACCTTCAGTAATGGATGAAGCTCCTTAAAGTGGTGTTTCGGCCAAAATTATACTTTTTAAATAAAAATACCCCTATAATACACAAGCTTAATGCATTCTAGTAAAGTTAGTCTGTCAACTAAGGTCTGTTTTGTTAGTTTATAGCAGTAGTTTGTTATTTTATAAAATTATAGCAGGCCGTGGCCATCTTAAGTGTGGGCATCTGAAGCCAGACTGTATTTCTTCCTGGATCTCATCCTTGCAGATCTCGCACATGCTCAGTGCAGCACAAGCAGTGTAATAGGTTTCAGGTCAGGTTTCCATAGCAACGGCAGTTTCAGAGGAAGTTGCCTCCCCTTCCCAGAAGGCATTGCAAACAGGAAATGATGCGATGGGCCGCGGCCAGGGAGGAGGAAGTGAAAAATGAATACAGCAGATATACAGAAGGTGCTGAGAAAAAAAAATATCCAATTAGTTTACAGTGCACAGTTTAGTGAGGGATGCTGAAGAGTTGTAAAAGTGGGTGGAACTCCACTTTAACAGGGACACAGACGGCAATAAAAACTGACAGGTTCTAATCCAACTTCACTCTATTCAAAAATAAAAAGGGGAAAAAAAAAAGTTTTGCCTTTTTTAGTTTTTATTTTAAAGCTGAACTCCAGACCTGAATTAGTGCAGCTCTGTATTGATGAATACATCATTAATTTAGTTCTCATCCATAAACATACTAATGAAATTAAGTTTTCTGTTTTTATTAAATAACTTATTTTAGACTCCGATGTCATCCATGGGGGTCTTTTTGCTACTTTATGAAATGCAGGGAGATCATGGCTGGTGGGAGGGACTTGGCTTCCTTTAAAGAGGAAGTAAAGCCTCTTTAAAAAAAAAAAATACACCCTGCAAGGCAAAGGAATAATGAGCTAGTATGCATAGCATACTAGCTCATTATGAATTACTTACCTGAGATCGAAGCCCCGGCATCGGCCCTCGTTCGCCTCCTCCGACGCCATCTATCCCGGAGTGACTTCCGGGTACCGCGGCTCCGGCGCCGTGACTGGCCAGAGCTGCGATGTCGTCACTCCCGCGCATGCGTGCTGGTGCCACCACGACTGGCCGGAGCTGCGATGTCATCACTCCCGCGCACGCTGGTGCCGCCACTAACGGCATGATCGCTGTTAGAAACGGCATGCTCAGTGTGCTTGCACCCGATGTCTACGGCGCCATCGCCATAGACATCGGTGCCGTTTCTCCTGCAAATATCTCCTAAACCTTTTAGGTTTGGGAGATGTTTCTGGCACCTACAGGTAAGCCTTAATCTAGGCTTATCTGTAGGTTAAAGTGGTTGTAATGGGTTTACAACCACTTTAAACATTAGTGGTTGTAAAGGCACAAGGTTTTTTACCTTTATGCATGAAGATGAAAAACCTTCTGTGTGCTTCTCCCCCCACAGCCCCCTTAATACTCACCCGAACCCCCTCTTGATTCAGTGGTGTGCATGGGGCCACGTCTCTCTCTCTCTCTCTCTCTCTCTCTCTCTCTCTCTCTCTCTCTCTCCCTCTCCCTCTCTCTCTCTCTCTCTCTCTCTCTCTCTCTCTCTCTCTCTCTCTCT